>NC_062531.1:22907126-23069626 GCF_022655615.1 Tachysurus fulvidraco | reverse complement strand
CCTGTGCAGGTGCATTTCATCTCACTCCCAGTTGCGAAATAAAGCATCGTAATATTTAAAAGTAACCCTCATGCAACACACTTTAATGAGGCGGTATCAAAAACGCAGAGGTCTCGTCTCCGTCTCGTCTCGCATCCGTTCTCCATCCCTTAACATCGCAGATGGTTTTGTTTTTTTCCTAATAACACAGTTATATTTTTCTACAGATTTTCTAACCCCAGGTTCAGCAAAGAGACTTTTTTTTTTTTTTTTTAAATTTGGTTAATTAATTGTTTGACCAAATTGAATCCGTATTCATTCTACTCCAAATATCTCTATCTCTATCTCGTACTCTAGCCATCCCAGTAGTATATTTTTTTTTATACGTGTGGGAGTCTGAATAATTATCAATTTAATTTTGTAATAAAGAGCTTCAGGATAAGTTTCCAAAGAGAGTCCGTAAAGAATTTGAACCGTGAATCATCCGAATGAATCGGCGTTTTTTTATTTTTTTTAAGCGTACTCGGAGCTACTTATTTTCCGTATACAGATGTTGTACAGAAACGATGCTGTGATTCCAGGGAGACGCCAGTTGCAGACGTTCCGCCTTACTGAAGGACGACAAACTGCTAGACTTCTACTTTGAAGATACCAAGACCGTGTACGACATGTTTCAGAGAGGCCTGAGGATCGCAGGTAAACGGCTCAGGATGCAGTTTAAGCACCACAAGACACACAGCTGAGCTCATTTAGCCAGTGGGGTCGTAATAGCGCTCATCTCCTGTATTTACCCACATCTCGCTCGAGGCTGCAGGAAATTGCACATCACAGATATCCAACCGGCCGAATCCACTTTTTTTTTTTTTTTTTTGACGAGCTTTCTGGCCAAAAAGCGTTGTAAAAATGCACTTGTGTCTGTTAGAGAGAAGGGCTGTCATTATTTAAAGGCATTATGACCTGAAGCTGTGTTCAGGTCTACGTCCGTAAGACACACACAGTAACACACAGGAAAACATATTGGATTTTGCCTTTAGACTGAAGGGGCTGGATTCATTGTGAAAGAAAAGGAGGTCATTTGGCAGATACTGAATGCAGCCAGTGAAGGTTTGGATTTCACAGCTGACCTGGGAATTGTGTGTGTGTGTGTGTGTGTGTGTGTGTGTGTGTGTGTGTGTGTGTGTGTGTGTGTGTGTGTGTGTGTGTGTGTGTGTGTGTGTGTGTGTGTGTGTGTGTGTGTGTGTGTGTGTGTGTGTGTGTGTGTGTGTGTGTGTGTGTGTGTGTGTGCACAGTGTCACTTGTAATGTAATGCAGCACTGGGACTGGGCTTTTCTTACACACTTCCAGTGTATTCAAGGAACTATGTAATTTAGCATGAGTGTTATTTTCTAGCTTTAAATGGAGCTGGGAAATAAAGAGAAAAAGGTGTGAATACTTTGTGCAAATCGTGTTTCTGATGACGTGACGTTCGCAGGTGACGGGCCGTGCCTTGGCTTCAGGAAACCGGGAAAACCGTATCAGTGGATCTCCTACGCCGAGGTAAGACTACAGCCTTTTAGGAAAATCTGAGATGTTCTAAACTTTGCTCTTGGTATTCATACTTTTCTACGGATTTACACAGAACGACGATTTCTAGACCAGACAACCTAAAGCCTTGAGCTGGGCATGAGCCGTAACCATGACGACAACCGTTTAATAATAGCCTATCGATCTGTACTTTTGATTTGGTTATGAGTAAGAGAAATGTGTGTGAAGCGTCTGGTCGTAAGATGCTAACATCTGGTCAGGTTATAATTGAGAGATCTGAAGCCGTAAATCTCTCAGCGCTCGGCTTCAAGGTACGGTGTTTTGTTTACCACCTCCGGCTCTTCTGTCATCTTCTGCTATTAGGTCCCATCACTGGGTCTTTTTGGTCTAACGTAAGCTGGAATAGGTTCTTGTTTTTTGTTTGTGTTTCACACGCTGCACCTTGTTTTTGTACTGAACGTTGTCATTTCCTGTCCTGCTGCAGGTGGCAGAGAGGGCACAGGTGCTGGGCTCCGGCCTGCTGGCTAAAGGATGCAAGCCTACTCCTAAACAGTTCATCGGCATCTTCGCCCAGAACAGGCCAGAGGTACAGAACACACACACACACACACACACACACAAACACGGCATCGTCATCTTCGCCCAGATCAGGCCAGAGGTACAGAACACACACACACACACACACACACACACAAACACGGCATCGTCATCTTCGCCCAGATCAGGCCAGAGGTACAGAACACACACACACACACACACACACACACACAAACACGGCATCGTCATCTTCGCCCAGATCAGGCCAGAGGTACAGAACACACACACACACACACACACACACACACACACACACACACACACACACACACAAACACGGCATCGTCATCTTTGCCCAGATCAGGCCAGAGGTACAGAACACACACACACACACACACGGCATCGGCATCTTCGTACAGGCCAGAGGTACAGAACACACACACACACACACACACACAGCATCGGCGCCTTTGCCCAGAACAGGCCATAGGTACAGAACACACACACGCACACACACACACACCTTCTATTGACAGTGATGACTGCAGCTAATTAATACCTCCACCCTGAACTTCACCCTAATCTTAGTCTCTGTATCCAGAAGGAAATATTTTGACTCTAGAAGCTGACGTCTGGAAGCAACTCCAGATGTTTGTATTCGTTGATTGAGACTCCAAAGCACTTTTGTAATTCGCTCTGAATAAGGGCATCTGCCAAACGCCGGACATGTAGAAGCTAGAAGTACAAACCGGATCCTATACACAAAGGACTTAGACGTAATTCTTAGGCTCGGCTAATTAATTCTATCCTACAGCCAAAACAAAAACCTTAACCCCAGTGGAAAAAAAGGAAACTTGTTTACGTTTCCATCTCTCCTCATGCAACCAGTAACACACACACACACACACCAAACTGGCCTTCCTCTATTCTGTTAAAAGTAAATAAGTCTATAGGTAAGACCTGTGTGAAGTGTGTAAGTAGCAGTGGGGTGTGTGTGTGTGAGAGAGAGTGAGCTTACAGGATGGACTGTAACTGTGCTGACACTAACGTTGTTGTCTCCCCCTGCTGGCTGCAGTGGGTTATTACAGAGTTGGCGTGCTACACCTTCTCCATGGCTTTAGTGCCTCTGTATGACACACTGGGCCTGGAGGCCATGGTGCACATCCTCTACTTGGGTGAGTGGGTTTTAACCTTACTGCGTGATGGACAACTAGGCTTCTGTTATTGTTGTTTTTTTTTCTCCTTCTTCTTCTACAATTCAAGAATTGTGACCGAAATAGATGCAAAAGCTCTTGGGGATACTTCTGATGACTTATGAGTGTTCGTGGCAATGTAGGTGGTCACGTGATGATGAAAATATCCTGGATTTTAAGGCCATTTCTCTGTTCTGTATATCTTTTCTTTCTGTGAGTTGTTATCGCCCCCTTGTGGCTCAAAGTGTGTTTCGCGTTATAAAATATTAAGCATTTTATTCCTGAATGTGCTTTTCCTTAAGATGATTTCAAGAGACATTAGCAGTGCTCTGTGAAATAAAATTTTTTTGAGATTAAATATGTAACTAAAGTTCAACATACCACCATCTCTCTCTCTCTCTCTAGCGGAGATCTCTCTGGTGGCCTGTGATAAAGAGGAGAAGGCCGAGTCTCTGTTGGTCAATAAGGAGAATGGTTTGATTCCTACTCTGTCCTGTCTGGTGATCTTTAACCCTGTGAGCGCCGCCCTGGTGGAGAGAGGGAGGAAGTGTGGTGTGGAGATTTTGCAGCTCGAACAGCTCATGGTCAGAAAACAGCGTGAAATTTTAAACAAATATGACACGTTAGTAGCGACTGCTTCGTTATGTTTACGTCCTGCTGTAGCGTGTGTGTGTGTGTGTGTGTGTGTGTGTGTGTTTTCTGCAGGATTTGGGCAGGGAAAATCTCCAGGCTCCAGTAGTAAGTAACCTCTGAACTCTCTTCTGCCCTTCCCAAAATGTATAGTGTTCAGAATTGTATCCTGTTGTACAGAAAACATAATTGCACTACAATCAAAACATACAATCGCCCTTCATCCCATCACTGCATAGACGCCTCAACTCACACCCACAGCGTTTTCTCCATCGCTCACGGCCGCCCCACCTATGACTTGTCCGAGAAAGATGCCTCGTTTCCGTTTCATTAATAAGCGAAAGTTGTTTTCTGTATTTGTGTCTTAGCCTCCTCAGCCTGAGGACCTGGCTGTGGTGTGCTTCACCAGCGGAACTACAGGTACACCGCTTTCCCACTTCCGTCAGTCACTCACTCTAATCAGATATGATGGAGGAGAAACCCATGTTAACTTCTCTGACTTGCTGCTCACTTAGGAAAGCCAAAAGGAGCCATGATCACGCACGGCAACATCACCTCCAACACCTCGTCCGTCATTAAGATCCTGGAGGTCAGTCACACGTTGTCACACTTTTTTTTTTTTTTTTTTTTTTGCCAACGAAGGCCTCCTTTTTCTCTATTGTGTTCCTTCTCCTAGACACAAGTATATTGTTATTGAGAGACACGAACAACCGGCAAACAGTAGAGTAGAGTAGAGTTGGTGACCGTGAGTCAGGAGACCTGTGAAGAATCCTAAGCCTAAACCCGTCATGAAGAATGAAATGAAATAAATAGTAGTAGCCTTTGCCACTGGTCACAGGTACCAGCGAAATTTAGCCATCAACCAGCCCATACATACAATACGTACAATGGGGGGTGAAAGAGAGGATGGGGGGTGGACAGGACAGGAAGACAAGGAATTGAAAAGAAATACAGCATAACATGAGGGAAGGGAGGAGAAAAAAAACAACAACCCCCAGACTATGCTCCGGAGGGGACTACAGTGTGGGAACAGGATAAACACCTCAGCAACATAAGCACATAAACAGTACGCCATAAACACACGACCTGCAACAGGGGAGGGGAGTAGGGGGTGGGGAGGTGGAGGTAATCCAGCACAGGCAAGCAGCCATCAGGTCCCGCAGCCTTTATTTTCGGCGCTGGTCACAAATATAAAGTCAGAGGAAAATTATTAAAGGCGAACACTTCCTTCGTTAGCTTTCTACCTAGCGAGGTTCTTCAGTAGGAACGGAAGTGTTCTATTAAATTGTAGCAGAAAAGCCGAGCACGTCATGAGTGAAGGGGTAAAAATACTGACTGACTGACGGGCCTCAATTACTGCCTCGTTTAATCACCACCGATTGATTTCTACCCGACTTTTGCGCAACTTTCTTAAAGATTAAAGGTTTCTGTGAACATTTGTGTGTTATGGTGTTTAAACATTTTGTAAATTTTGCACACAGGTTTGGTCACATTTACTGCACTTCTCTAGAGTGACTTACATTTTATCTCAATTTGTATACAACGGAACAGTTGAGGGTTAAAGGCAAGGCGGCGGCGGCGGCGGCTTCGAAACGTGCCCAAACATTTGAATCCGAGACCCGCCGTACTGTACGTCTCGCACTGAGACGGTGTTACTTGGTTTGTTTGCGAATCAAATATTCATGTAAATCTCCAAATCAGGCTAGAATTAAACCGATGATATCTCTGATGTCCGATAACTGCAGAATTCACACTAGGTTGAATCGGTGGTGGGTTTGAATCGTCTCCTCTGCTATTTGTTTTGTTTTTTTTCCCTTCATTTCTTTTCTTTTTTTTTTTAATCTTCATGTCTATTCATTAGAATCTGTTTATTTCCTTCGGGACACATTCCCTCTCTTCTCGCTCTGCGGCTCTCTCTCGCCGTCTTCCTCTGAGAATTGTGTGGTAAATAAATGGTGCGTCGCACCACCCAGTAAATTCTAAACTCCTCCTTAAACCAGGAGCGTAGAAGACAAACTGCATGTTTAGCTGCGGCTGTAAGTGCTGAACGCTCGCCTTAATCACCCTCTTCATCCGTAACGCCTCGGATATCTCATGCGGCTGATGATCTGTGCAGGATTTACGGCGACGTTTCTGTTTGTCCGCAGGGCTTTTTCGAGATTCGTCAGGAGGACGTGTCGATCTCGTACCTGCCCCTCGCTCACATGTTTGAACGCATGATTCAGGTAACCGTGTTCCAGTTCGGTGTAGTAGGTCAAAGGTCATAATTTACATTTACATTCATGGCATTTAGCAGACACCTTTATCCAGAGTGACTTGCAACTGAGGGTTAAGGGCCTTGCTCAGGGGCCCAGCAGTGGCGGCTTGGTGGACCTTGGGGTCGAACCCATGACCTTCCGCTCAGTAGCCCAACACCTTAAACACTGAGCTACTACACCCCTATAAATACCCCCAGCACAATAAAAGCTGAGCGCAGTATTAGACAAAGGATCATAACTGCAGCACATAACGAGCTACATGTTCATCATCGGGAACAAAAGACGTACGAACGTTATCGGTTTTATTACTTTTTTGTTATTACCTCCTTAGAAAAGTCTGGAAACGAAAGCACAAGGGTGTTATAAAGCCAACATCCGTGTCTTACTCATCACGCTGATCCCTCTTCCTCCCTTCCTGCATTCAGGTGTCTATGTTCTGTCACGGAGCGAGAGTGGGCTTCTACCAGGGGGACATCTCGCTGCTCATGGACGACATCAAAACTCTGAAGCCCACCTTCTTCCCCGTGGTGCCCCGCCTACTCAACCGCATCTACGATAAGGTCGGTGTCTGTGTACAAAAAACACGCATGAAGGTCGGCAGGTCTGACGTGAGAACGTGATTGAAGCCCACTTATTACCCTTACACACACACACACACACACACACCCAGTGGTGATCTTTAGTATCTGATTGATCTTGAACTGATGATTCTAGAACTTTAACTTGAGTAATGATGTGACACATTGCTGTTTCAGAGTAAGAGAGGCTGAGCTATTCTGGTGTGTGTGTGTGTGTGTGTGTGTGTGTGTGTGTGTGTGTGTGTGTAGATCCAGGGTTCAGTGACATCCGTGTTGAAGAGGGCCATCCTACACTACGCCGTGAGCCGGAAACAGGCCGAGCTGAGCAGCGGAATCGTCCGTAATGACAGTGTGTGGGACAGACTAGTGTTCAGTAAGATCCAGGTATGTCCCTCACAGTCAGTAGTGACGCCTCGTGTCCTCTCTGCATCTCACAGCATTCACTGCGTCTCAAACCAACACTTTCCTTCCGGTCTGTTTACGTCGGCTAAACTCTCCGGCGTCCGGATTTTAATCACACTGTTTATACGGTCAGATTCGAACGAGAAGAAATGCTTCCTTTTCCCTCTCTTTCTCCCTCCTCCTCCTCCTCTTCTTACTTATTTTAATCTTCTGCCTTTTCACCCTCTTCTTGTCCTCCCCCCCCCGACCACTTCTCTGTCCTGCGCTTCCTCTTCTTCCTCTCATTCCTTTTCATTCTCTTCTTCTTCATTCATTCTTTCTTCTTCTTCCTTTCCTTTGACTTGCACGTATTCATGTCGTCTCTGTCCTACGCGCCCTCTTCCTCTCCTTCCTTTTCCTCCTCTCCTTCTGAAGCATTATTAAGGCTGATGGTCTTGACTGCTCCTGCGTCATGTGGTCAAGTTTGATCGTCATCTTTCTGAGTGATTATTTTAGTATAATGATCAGTGACTGCATTGAATTTTGTGCTCAGTCCTTTACTCTCTCTCTCTCTCTCTCTCTCTCTCCTTTCTCACACCCCACTCTCTCGCTCTCTCTCTCCTTTCTCTCACTCCCCTCTAACTTTCTCTCTCTCTCTCCCCCTCTCTCTAGGCCAGTCTGGGAGGAAACCTGCGCTTCATGCTGACCGCCTCGGCTCCCATCTCGCCCACAGTGCTGTCCTTCCTCAGAGCTGCCCTCGGCTGCCTGGTCAGAGCTCTCCTTCGAAATAAAGAAATAATAATAATAAATCAACTAATAACATTTACTTCAATTATACTTCTGAAACATCATTACACCGTAAGGCAAGTTTCTAATTGAATTGAATGCAGTAGGAACGGTAATGCGTAAGTGTAAAGCCGACACAAGTGAGTTACATGTTAGCGATTAAATCAGATATATGGAGGAAAAACGCAGTGGGAAAAGCAGGGAAATGAACAGAATACAGGAGCCCACGCATCCTGGAACACCTGGCTGCTTCCAGTCACAGGGGAAATGAGGGAAAATAGATGAAATGACTTCGAATATTAGTGAGGTCTCGGAAAAGGGTAGTTAAGACGTTGTAGTCTTCATAAACACGTGTGTGTGTGTGTGTGTGTGTGTGTGTAGATATTCGAAGGCTACGGTCAGACTGAGTGCACGGCTGGCTGTACGTTCTCTATGCCTGGAGACTGGAGTGCAGGTAACACGCTAGCTTCATGAGGAGGAGATGACGGCGTCCGGCCATTTCATTCTCTAGTGAAAGTCGGACCGCGTCTCTCTGCCCCTTTTCCACCAAAAACAACCGAGTGCTGGTTCAGAGCTGATGCTGGTTCAAAGTTGGTTTCACTGGCGAACCTTCTAAGAACCGGTTTGCCTTTCCACCGGCTAGAGAGCCGTCACGGAGCCGAGTCTGACGTCACTGTATACCGTACGTCTTGCGTTTCCCAGCGCAGCAACGTCAGCGCAGCAGCGACAAACACAAACACAACAATGGCGGATGTTACTTTACTGATAATGCTCATGGCTTTGTGAACCTACATTAACATCCAAACGCTGCGAATCCGACGTGTACGTGCGGCTCCGTGTAATCTGTATAAACAGAGGTTGTAATCGAGAAAGTACATAACGTTACTTTATCGTTATCACAGGAAAAACGTTAGCCTTAGCATGTAGCTCCCTACTATCATGTGTGCTGATAATGTATCATATCGCGGTAAAGTAAAAGTGTATTAAACATTAGTAAACTTTAGGTACATTATCAAATGCGCTAACGGTAGCCCCGCCCCCAGCCCCTGACGCAAGCGGTTCTTAAGTCTAGACCAGCGACGTTTTTTGGTGCTACTTAAGAACCACTTTTCCTGGATCAGAGCCGGTGCTTTGGCGGTCGAAACAGAAAAGAACTGGTTCTAAATTAGGCTCCGAACCAGCACTCAAACTGCCTCGGGGGGGAAAGGGGCAATTGTACTTATCTGTGTAATCCAGACCAGTGTGAAATGTTTAAAGAAACCCAATTCTCCTCCAAATCAACTCCATCAGACGAGACTGGTGTGAGCGGTGGTTTAGTTTTAGCCACCGGAGCTGACGCTCTCTCTCTCTAGCAGATGTCTATAGAACAGATGGGATACGATGATAAAAGCCAGCAGTTTAGTACTTTACACTGAATTCTTCACCCACTTAAGAGTTGTGTAAAATTTCAGAATACAGTTGATTTGTTTAAATAAAGTTATATTAGTATTTAAATGACTGGGATGACGTGGCGGTGGTGATGAACCCCGGATGTTGTTCAGGATAATCAGCTCTTAATGTTTATTCTTTTATGATATGAGGAGGTTTGAGGGATTCTGGGTGGCTGCTCACTCTAGTACAAAAATAAAGAAAGAAATAAAAGTTTATCCTTTGGAGAATTGTGTAAATTTCATGGCAGTAATGTCGAACTGGTGAAATTGTGTCTCAGGTCATGTTGGAGCTCCTCTTCCTTGTTCCATGGTGAAACTGACCAACATTCCAGACATGAACTATTACGCCAAGAACGGACAAGGAGAGGTAAGACGCGTTGGATGTCTAATCTGACCTGATCTGATCCGATCTAATCTGTCAGATGCCACTGAAGATGCTACTGTGTGTGTGTGTGTGTGTGTGTGTGTGAGATAGATCTGTATCCGGGGACCCAGTGTATTTCAGGGTTACCTGAGGGATGAGGACAGGACGGCTGAAGCTCTGGACAGTGACGGCTGGTTACACACGGGAGATGTGGGACAGTGGCTGCCGGTGAGCCCACTCTCTCACACACACACACACACACACACACACACACACACACACACACAGCAGATTTCAATGAGTAAAATCCAATCAGGTCAAAAAAAAAAAATCACCAGATAAATAAAACATGGCAAAAAAATTGGCAAGCTTTATTGACATTCTTCCACATACACAGTATATAAAAGAAGGGAATGCCGTTACTATGGACACGAGGTGCATAAGCGGACACGAGAAGTAACAAACAACAACAGTAAACAATAAACCTAACCTACTGTAGCTCTATTATCCATCCTGAAGTCAGGAAGCATTTTTATTAGTAGGTCCAGATATTATAGAGTCTGTGTGTGTGTGTGTGTGTGTGTGTGTGTGTGTGTGTGTGTGTGTTAGAATGGGACTCTTCGCATCATAGACAGAAAGAAGAATATCTTTAAACTGTCTCAGGGAGAATACATCGCTCCAGAGAAGATCGAGAACGTCTACATGCGTTGTGTACCTGTGCTGCAGGTGTTTGTGCATGGAGACAGTCTACAGGTAAACACGCACGCACGCACACACGCACACACACGCACACACACACACACACGCACACACACACACACACACACACACACACAACTACTCTGCATAATGCTAGTCTGATGCATACTGTTTTATGGAGTCAGTTAGTGTGTTTGGCCCCTTATTTAATAACGTGTGTGTGTGTGTGTGTGTGTGTGTTTCAGTCTTATTTAATAGGTATCGTGGTTCCAGACCCAGAAGTTTTTGTAAACTGGGTCAAAGAGAGAGGAATTGTGGGATCGTATGAAGAGCTCTGTCAGAATCCTGTGAGTTATAATATGTGGGCATAGTGTGTGTGTGTGTGTGTGTGTGTGTTTGTAATCTAATTATGTTCTTTATAGTGAACATACTGTACACAGACCTAATGTAGCGGTGTGCTGTTTGTCTCTTTACCGCAGGACGTGAAGAAAGCCGTGCTGGAGGACATGACCGCAGAGGGCAAGAAAGCAGGACTGAAGTCTTTTGAGCAGGTACAAGGCGCACACACACACACACACACACACACACACACTTTCCTGATAACATTGGATTTTGTGTTATTATTATTATTATTATTATTATTATTATTATTATTATTATTAACTCCAAGCTAGAACAGGAAGATGAATGCAAGGCAAAGACAAGTTTAACTAACACACCACGTACGTTCTCCATCCTTTTCTGTCCCAGGTGAAGGATTTGTATCTGCACCCAGAGATGTTCAGCATCAGTAACGGCCTCCTCACTCCCACCCTGAAGAGCAAGCGCGTGGACCTGCGGCGCGTCTTCAGCGAGCAGATCGCACACATGTACAGCGAATCGGCCTTATAAAGACACGGCACCGGCTGCTGAATTTTATTAACAACATTTTAACTTTATCGACTTTTAGTATCCATGCTGAACTGGAAATAAGCTCTGGGGATCATAAGCTAGGTATCACACAGGACGCACCGCCGCGCTCCAACCTCTTACGCTAACTCACCGCGTACGTAACCGAACACAAAGAACAGGTGAGGAAGCAGCGAAGCGTGTCGAAAAGAGTTTCTTACCAACTTCGGTTAAATCTCGTGCGACTTTTATCAGATCTACAAACGTGCGCCGATCCCTCGGGTCGCTCTGACTTTTGACGCCATCGTGTCCGTCCACTACCTGCCGCTTTAACGGCCGCCGTTTGTTAAATAGTTCTTTATTCCTAACAGTTCTCGATCACGTCACGTGTTTTTTTTTATTTAGTTAAAAGCAAAGAAGTCGCACGTTCATCGAAAGGCCGAGACGGACGACGGTAATTTCTCTGTAATTTATATAAACGTGTGTGTGTATAATAAACATTTGTGTGCTGTACAGATCGAGACTTAGACCTGCAGATGAGGGAAAAGTCCCACTAATTCCAACCAGCCTAGAACCGTACTGTATTTTATACATGCTGTCTCATCAAGCAGATGAATAAAGAGATGTTCTAATCGTGTCGTGTCGAGGTGTCTGCTAACTAGAAAACCTTTTAAAGTGCCGCCGAAGTCTCGAATCCTTTTATTTCCGTAGCGACAGCTTACGGCGGGGATCGTACGGACGACAGGCCACACGGATCGACGAGGGATACGGTGGAGTTTTCTCTGAGGAGAAACGAGTCTCCGGGGTTTGTGCCGTGTAACAGACACGTTTTCCTGCACGTCTTTTTTTGGTGTCTGAGTGCGGCTTCTAGTATCAGAGGGGAAAACTGAGAGATGAAGTGAAGTGACATACGGCTAAGTACGGTGAACCATACTCAGAATTCGTTCTCTGCATTTAACCCATCCAAAGTGCGCACACACACACACCGTGAACACACACCCGGAGCAGTGGGCAGCCATTTATGCTTGCTGAGAGAACAAAGATTTATAGCTGCAAGTCGTAAACGTTTTATAGAGGCTCCACAATATTAAACCCAACTATAACCAGATTCAATTAGTTCTGGCTTTAGGGTTGTTCCAGTAACTCTGAAACTCAGTGTTTTATTCCACACCTCGTTGTTTTTGGTGAAATCTTTCCTCTTTGTTTGGGGAGAAACGTGCTTCGCTACTTACTTCGTATCTCAACACCAGGTGTTTAGTACGTGGGGATGTGGTAGCCTAGCGGTTAAAGCGTCGGAAGGTCGTGAGTTCAAAACCCGGGGTCGATCGAGCTACCACCGCTGGGCCCCTGAACAAGGCCCTTAATTGAGAAAATGAGATTGTAAAGTGGCTCTGAATAAAGTGTCTGCTTTACAGCAAAAGGCTTTATAAAGTCAACAAATTTAATGACAAATGACATTTCAGGGTTTTTTTTTTTGTTTTTTTTAAACCAACAACCGATTTATTGTACAAGTTGATAAAACAAATACAAAATGTGACCGATACAAATAACAGATTTAAAAGTACAGGGGATTATAACGAAAGCAAACAAACGCAAGTTTTAAAAGACGGGCGCACACACACACACACAAAAAAAACATTTTAACAGGTAAACAAATAAAAAGGAGATGAATGCTGTGAGAGATGATGATGATATCAGGAGAATAAAAAGGATTCCTGAAGAGAAAGGCACGTATTTGAGCAAAAATGACACGGAGATGCGGTTACAGGCGGCGATGAAGCGCCGAAAGCGACACAAACATCTGTATGGGAGGAAACAGCTGTGGCTTTTTCAGAGGTTGGTCCCCAAATACGGTCGTATGACATCTGAAACTGTAGGGCTGCAGCCAAAACAATATGACCTTCTTAAGCCCCAAAGACACAGAGATAAAGAAGTTCAGTGTATTTTTGGTTCAGTAGAGGGCGCTACAGTACCGGGCAACATGTTTGAATTCGCTTCACACACTTTAAATACTCGACCAACGATGAATAAATACTTAATGAATAAAAGCTAGTATTAAAAGTTACTACATATTGCTATTTTTTCCTCAGAGATTTGTTTCGGTCTAGTCTTGATTCAGACAGACAGACAGAGATGAGGGGTTGAGAGATGGAGGGGTGCAGACAGAGACAATGGGGTTTAGTGTTCAGAGCGAAGGCCGGACGTTTAACGAACACGTCGTGGTTCCTGACGTACACTTTATACATAAAGAACAAGCACGGTTCCAGTGATGCTCTGCTCTGATCTGATCTACTCACCATCAGATCTTTCACTTCTCACAAACTGCGCTCCCTTCCTTCCAGCTCATGGTGTAGTGAATCTGCCTGACGAAGCCCTTCCTCTCCTTTTACTGTCGTCAAGGAACAAACCGGGAATCGAACTAGAACCCTGATCACAAAAGAGACTCGACCTTCTGAACAGAGGTCGAAAAACAAACAGAGGGACAATTCTCTACCTCTTCGCTACGTCTGACCTGCCGCTGTTGCGTGTCACAGCCGTCTGACCGATCGATGAGAGAAAGAAGAAGAAGAAGAAGAAGAAGAAGAAGAAACCTGGGACAGAAACCAGAGACACCCGCTTTTTTTTTTTTGCTTCAGTCGTCTGCTACGATAGACAGAGCACGCAGTTCGTTGAGCTTGGACTCGTTCTGCTGTTCCCGCTCTTGGTCCGTCAGGCCGCCTTGATCGATCTGATCCGTCAGGTCACTGAAGATCTTGTGCATCTCTGTGAAGTAGATCACCTGAGACGAACGGACGAAAAGAAAGAAAGAGAAAGATTTCATTTTTATTAAAAACATGAGTTTTTCGCTGTCCTGCTCCTCCTGTGAGTTTGGGGTCCTGCCTGAGATGCAGAGATGATTAATAGCTATTAATCACATTACAAGACACCAGGAGGAGTGGGCTACGACAAACCGGCTGGGAAATACAGTCGTTCCACCGGAAACACACACACACACACACACAGGCCACTGCTCTTGCTAGTACAAAGCAAGTTTAAGTGTCTGAGAATAACTTTTTTAAATGATATTTAAACAGATTTTTTGGCTGCATAAGAGTACGTTCACATTTCACCGAATTCTAGCGGTTCATTAGTAGCTTATATATTTATTTAACTTTATAGGTTATTTAATTGAGGAGCCGATGCACGTCTTTTGTTCCGCTGCTCAATTAACAAACGGTAAATTATATGGTTAAAGCAATCCGTTAAACACTCCAACAAAACAAACTTCCTCGATCCTCCACCTCCAATTCCAATATTTATCCACGAGGACGACCACAAAGCCCCGAGTCCCCTTTATCCCCGGACCTTAATAAACATTCTGGACGCTGGAAGTAGGCATAATTCATCCTGACTGGGAGTCGCGCGGTCTCTGTCGCTGCTTATTATCCTGTGCTCTAATTAAAAGATCAATCCGAGTCGGTGCCATGCTGTGATGTTAGAGAGACCGGTTCCTGCCCGGGGGCTCATGGGAAACGGATACCACTCTGTCCTGTTTATGTATCTAACTGGCAGATTTGCCACATCAAGCGCTGCCTGACGATCCGTTTACATGCAGCACGTGGGAGCGGCGTGGAGACATAGGGGCTCCCGTCACACGCTCCGAGAGACGGTCGAAACACGATGGAGCCACTGGGTGTGGGGAAAACATGTAGTCCTACGCGTGCATCCGCTCGTGTCCGTCTACGCCTAGGCCTGACTGCTCAAAACCAAAATTGGCACAGAAATATACATTCCGGACTTTTTTCTTTATTTATTTAAAACAAAATCATGACGGGTTAATACGACAGCCGATTCTTAAGACTTTTAAACTGTCGCGGCCAACAGCAGCTATCATTTACTGGGGACGGATTCGAGCCGTGATCAGAGACTGATGAAACAATGCCACATCCTCCCTGAGTTTACTAACACCGTCTGAAACCTGGCCATGGGGTCACGGAAACATTCAAAATTAGCTAAGAGTGCTCGGGAACTGAGGACGCTCGAGGGCTTTTAGTCAAGAAGCGCTTTTAATTTATAGAGTAGTACGAAAGTCGAAGGGGTTCCACGGTTGGTCTGTAGTGTGTGTGTGTGTGTGTGTGTGTGCGATTCCGACACACGAGAGGAGAAAAGAACAACAAAACAAAACACTTTACTCTTAACTCTAAAAATAAAAACCCTTAGATTAAACATTACGTCTGTTCACTTAGCTGACGCTTTTATCCAAAGTGATTTACAAACGAAGAAATACGAGCAAAGCGGTAAGCTAAACAGAGGACAACGTATGTAGTGACAGCACACAATGTTTTTAATTGAGCGCACAAAGAAGAGATGTGTAAGAGCTTAGGGTTTAGTGCAGTGTTCACTTAAGAGGTGGGACTTAGCTTACGGGCTATAGGCAAGTGATGAATAACCGAACGACATTGAGGTAATGTAAGAAAAGTGAGGAGCAAAAAAAAAAAAAGGTGCTGAGGATTAAACGATCGTTTGAAGAGGAACGTACGAGTCGTTAGGAAGGATGTTTCGGTGCATGATGTTTAATAAGCGAGTGAATGTTACAGATTAAAAAAAAAAGAAAGAAAAAAGAAAAAAAAGCTGGCTTTCCCCACATATTATTTAAACACATGTGAGTGATGCAGGAGCTCAAGAACGCAGTCTCTACAGACGGTGAATAACGGTTACGAGTGTGTGCGGGTGTGTAAGACGCAAGACTCGGACCCGGTGGACTATCTGTCCCTGGTGCAGACGGACATCCTTATGAAGACTCTCCAATTTTGACAGAGGTCCTAAACACCACCTGTGTGTGTGTGTGTGTGTGTGTGTGTGTGTGTGTGTGTGTGTGTGTGTGTGTGTGTGTGTGTGTGTGTGTGTGTGTGTGTGTGTGTGTGTGTGTGTGTGTGTGTGTGTGTGTGTGTGTGTGTGTGTGTATTTGTTCCGGAACGGTGAGTGATGTGGTGGAGCTCTGAAAGGAAACGGGTGAGTTTTTGCTTCTATCTGAGCAGAGGCGATCTCTGAACTGTGTGTGTATGATTCAGCAGGATGAGGGGACTCTCAGTTCCAGCAGATCGATGAGTCAGAGTGTTTAAGATATGTCCATCGTGGACTGTGGGCGCACACACTCACACACACACACACACACACACATACACACACAGGCTAATCTCTGACTATAAGAGTCTGTTAGTTGAGAAATCAGGCTTGATAGCTGTTGCACATCTCAGTGAGTCTAAATACAGCATGTGTGATAGCGAGTCTCTGCGGTCCACCTACACACTGCCTCTTTAACGCAGCGATTCTCCTCTCTCGAACCGATGTACTATTCATACCTCTCTGAGCTTAAGCACCACTGTGTGTGTGTGTGTGTGTGTGTGTGTGTGTGTGTGTGGAAGAGGCTATTCATTTCCACCGATACAGCTAGTTGACTGGTTAAGGGTCGTTTGTAGGGGCCGTTTTCGTAGCATTGCCCCTCCAGTAAGCGGTCAGTAGCATGGCTTTTCCTGTAGCTCAGACTCCACTACGGTCTTATAAAAATGTACAACGGATTTCACTTTTTTTTTCCCCTCGTGATCTAATCTGTGGAATCAAACCTGGTCTCGCAGTCGCTTCTCTATTGATCGTGATGTACGCCATTGGCTTAAAGCTTCTGCTTCTCTCTTCCTCCTACTCTTTCGCCATCTCTGACAGGAAGGAGGCTCTGCCGATCATGTTGGATGCACGACGAGTGATTCATGCTAAGGCTCCACGTTAATCAGCTAATAAGATTACACAAACTGGGGACGCGACGGGAACGACGCTAATCCGGGCTAATACGGGAGGAGAATCGCCAAGGCGCTGCTTGATCTTGTTGATCTCTCTCAGCTTGGTTGGAGTAAATTCGGGATGGAGAGAAGAACAGGATTGGCTGCAGGACAGGATTCTGAGACAGACACCTCGACTAACCACATCACCTAGTCGGGCCCTGCTACAACACCTAAAGTCAAATGGACGCTAATTTCATCCCAGATTCCACCACCCCACCGGCTCGACTAACCCCACACCGGCTCGACTAACCCCACACCGGCTCGACTAACCCCACACCGGCTCGACTAACCCCACCACTTATCATTAACTTCTCCTGACTGGGCCAGCTCCTGGTTTAAAAGGTTCTAGTAATAAGAAGGGTTAAAACATAAACAGTGTGAGTTAACCTTCAGCACCCACTGCAACAGCTGTTCCCACTGCCCCGTATCAAAACGCCGAGCTTTTATAAAGCCTCAGGAACATTATGTCTACTGCCGAGCCAAAGATAAACACACACAAACAATCACAAGGTTACAACCGAGTAAGGACCGAGTAAGCCACATGATGTGTCTGTCCATTTAAAGCTCATCATCAGTGCGTGGGGCAGAAAGTCAGTGGTAAAAACAAAACTGTGGTATAGAGAGAGAGAGAGAGAGAGAGAGAGAGAGAGAGAGAGAGAAAGAAAGAGAGCAAGAGAGAGAGAGAGAGAGCAAGAGAGAGAAAGAAAGAAAAAGATAGATAGATAGATAGATAGATAGATAGATAGATAGATAGATAGATAGATAGATAGATAGAGACAGTAAGAGAAAGAAAGAAATACAGAAAAAGAGATATAGAGAGAAATAGAGAAAGAGAGAGAGGGAGAAAGATAGATAGAGTGAGTGAGAGAAAGAAAGAAAGAAAGAAAGAAAAAGAGAGAGAGAAAAATAGAGAGAGATAGGGAGAAAGATAGATAAAGAGAGCGAGAGAAAGAAAGAAAGAAAGAAAGAAAGAAAGAAAGAAAGAAAGAAAGAAAGAAAGAAAGAGAGAGAGAGATCAGCACAAAGAAAAAAGCAAATAATTATGAACTTCCTGAAGTGACAGCCTGAGCTGATGCAGGATTGTGGGGGTTAATCACATTACAGACAGCAGGAGGGTGGGGAGTGTGTACATCTAAGTGTGTGTGTGTGTGTGTGTGTGTGTGTGTGTGTGTGTGTGTGTGTGTGTGTGTGTGTGTGCGCGTGCATGCGTGTTTGACCATTTCTACGAGGTGGTCAAGGTTAATCACATTAGAACTGGGTGGAGAGAGCAGTAGAGGGGATTACGGCGCTGTGTGTGTGTGTGTGTGTGTGTGTGTGTGTGTGTGTGTGTGTGTGTGTGTGTGTGTGTGTGTATAGTGTTTAAGAAAAAGAGACAGGAATCCAGAGTGTGTTGTCTTCTCCAACATTAAACGTCAGAGCCATGTTTTGATGATCCGCTGCACAACGTACAGGTCTAGAAAGACCGGCGTCTGACGTTAATCCCTTAATTACTTTACAGACGTGTAGAGAGAGAGAGAAGAATAAGAAGAATAACCACGATGATGACAGTGATGCGGTTGAGTAATTAACTCCAGCTACCCAATTATATTTATTGCTAATTAAAGATGTAGCTAATTACACGCTGCGCTAAGTGGCAAGCGGGTGACATTTTTAAAACGAATACAAAACTTGTCGTGTAGGCCGTTTTTAACAGAGGCCTCCTTTAATAAAGCCACAGTGACACTTTTATTGGCTCGTAATTGGCTCGTATAATTACGATGCGACGTAACGCCACCTGTGTTCCATAGGTTTAACATTCGGCGACGGAAATCGAAATCGCTCGTTCCCTGATGGCCCGACGTTTCTGCTTCACTTTTTTTTTTAGCGTATATCTGTGTGATTTCACTGGAGTGTGAAGTGAAGCTTTCACCCGGTCGTGTTCGGTCTCGGAGTCGACACCGCGTCCTGTCGGACGGTGAGGTCCTCGTAACGTCACCGGCAGGAACCGTGGCTGTGTTAATCGCTATTAATCTATCGTCGCTACTTTATATGGCTCGGCTTGCTGCGGGAAGGAGAATAAATGCAGGTCTGTGGTGTGTTTTTTGTGAAATATTATCTTCTTAGCGCTGAATATTTACCGGAAAAGAAAAAAAGAAAAAAGTTTTGGCTTGAAATTTTTTTTTGGTCATGTTTGGATATGAGCCAACATTTTTACACACGATAACATCTGAAGTTTTTTTTCCCCCCCAAAAGCGCCACACGTTTAAATAAGAAACGGTTAATTAAACATAAACGCCATGATGTACTGTGTAGTAAAATCCTGGTCAGGTTTATTAAAAGTTCAAGCTTAAAAAAAAAAGTTTAAAAAGGAGTTGAGATTAACTGGTATGTGTGTGTATGCATGTGTGTGTGTGTGTGTGTGTGTGTGTGTGTGTATGTATGTATGTATGTATGTGTGTGTGTGGCTTCGAAATCCTCCCTGAGTTGAGAATAACTGGTGTGTGTATGTATGTATGTATGTATGTATGTATGTATGTATGTATGTGTGTATGTATGTATGTATGTGTGTGTGTGTGTGTGTGTGTGTGTGTGTGTGTGTGCGCGTATGTTTGTGTGTGTGTGTGTGTGTGTGTGTATGTATGTATGTGTGTGTGGCTTCGAAATCCTCGGTGAGTTGAGATTAACTGGTGTGTGTGTGTGTGTATGTATGTATGTGTGTGTATGTATGTGTGTGTGTGTATGTGTGTGTGTGTGTATGTGTGTGTATGTGTGTGTATGTGTGCGAAACTCACCTGGGCTCGGATAAGTGCCTCGAAGCTCGGCTGAAAGTAGTCGATGCGGCTGTTGTAAAATTTGGGCATCTCTTCCAACAGTTGCTTATTCTTGGCTTCGAAATCCTCCCTGACCGGCCTCAACTCTTCCTTTGCCTAAAAGGGACACACACACACATACACACACACACACACACACACACACACATACATACATACACACACACACACACACACACACACATTACCCTACTATAGAAAGACAGGCAGATTTTTGGGGGAATTCTGAAGTGGTTTGTCACTAGAATAACATTGCTGAACTGGATTCAATGACACAGAGTAGGAAGTGGAGGTGGTGAAAATGAGAGAAAACGAGTGATGCAACGATGTAGTGGTGAGAGCAGAGATGGATAGAGTGAGAAGAACGTGTCTCATAATAGTGAAGCTTTTTTTTTTCCCATTCTTCTTCTTTTTTCTCCTTTATGGCGCAGGAGAGAAAACATTACTGGAAGCGAGGAACACAAACACACACGGGGTATTTAATCAGAAGCTTGTTTAGTGTTACTCTACGGCCCTGATGAAGCCTGCTTTCTCCGTGTGTGTAGGTGGTCAACTCGTATAATTTCTGCACCTAAGCCTTTTGTGTGTCTGTGTGTCGACACACTATTGAGTGTATACATATACATAGAGTGACCTTGCGGCACCCGACTCGGTGAGCAAACACTCGTTCGCTACTACAGTGTCTCAGAGTTAGCGTTCACTCACTCGCGCACGCACGCACACACACACACACACACGCGCACACACACACACACACGCTCTAAACCTAATTATCTGGTTCTGAGCGTGCGCTGGAGCCTCTAAAGTGCAGCAGCGGAGTTGAGAAGCTGCTTCTCTTGCGTGGGTGCTCGAATGCATCCATGTGCTCTATTTCTGTAAAGGCTCCAGTCAGCACTTGTTACTCTGCGCTCTGAAAAACACCGGCGGCAAAGCAGCACAGCGCAGCACAGCGCAGCAAAGAGACTGGGATCGGGCTCGGGAGCCACGACGGGGCAGAACACGCATCGTGCCCTGTTCTATAGGCCGACTGATACGGCCGGACCGGGATAACATCTACGAAGGAATGAGTGCGAACCGGCAGACGGACCTGTAGAGGAGAATATGAATTTTTCGGCCGAACAGAAAAGACACAGGCCTCAAGCATGAGTTTAAATTCAAAGAGACACAAATACTAAACGACTGGTCCTGATTAATTACAAACATATTTTTAAAGAGAGAAAATAAATAAATAAATAAGGCAAGACTAAGTAGCATGATCGAATTATTATTGATTTTCTACCTGTGTGTGTGTGTGTGTGTGTGTGTGTAACAAAGAACTGAGATTTTGTATTAATTCAACACACATGCAAATGATATATATATATATATATATAAAATTAGGGATAAGTATGAATTTAATCCTAAACTTTTTTATATTTCTGTATAAAAGCTGCATGAATGGTCATGTTGTGGTCCGACGTTTCTTCGGTTCCTCGCTCAGAACTACCATGTGCCTCATGCGGATGTTACTCCACCAACTCCCACAATGATTAGAGCTTTATTTTAAGTTGTGTTTAACTGGTTAATTATAGGTTAAACCCTATTGTGGACCTGTGACAGAGACAATCCTCGATCAGCACGAGTGGCAGGCATGAAGCCAGGGCAGGTGTTTTCGTTCCGATCGAGCAGGAGCCACATCTGATTTCACCTTTTTTTTAATCAGACGATCTTGGCTTTCAATAGACTCGGGTGTGGCCTCGACTCGGTTGAATGAGAGGAATGAAAAGCTGCACCCACACCGGCCCTTTGCGGATAAGATCGGACGAACCTCTGAACTCCGGAGACCTGCGCCACCTAAAGCGGCACTGCGGACATTCTTGAACTAAGCCGTTTGTGGTGTAGCAGTGAAGTGGAAGCTGGTTGTACCTGATGGAGTTTGACCATCATGGGTCCAGTCTTCTCCTTCTCCTCGTATTTCTCCACTTTTGCCTGCAGTCTCTTATAATCCTGCAAGGCTTGCTCTCTCCGTTTCACCGCCATGTTCAGACTGGGGAACACACTGCTGTACCTGATACACACACAATGAACAAAATGTTGAAAACACACACACACACACACACACACACACACACACAAACAATTACAATAATGAACATCTCCTTCCGATGTTTTCTAACTTCTCTATTGATTTCCGTCACGATGAGCCGTACAGCGATCGTGTCAGAGATCGATCGCCTGATCGTCAAAAGTCAAGCTTTTGCATGAAGAAGATCGTTCGACGGTTTTGACCTCGGTAACGTCCGGACACTGCCGAACATATTCCAACGTCCTCGCCTAGTTAAAGCGGCGAAGCGACAACGCTATTAATTGTATCTTAACCAAAAGAAAAACGAGTGAAAATGCTGCTATCGGGATACTAAAAATAGAATGGGGAAAAAATAATAATAATAATAACTTCGGTCTGTAACTTAGCAACAGGAGCGGGTGGTTTGGTTCGAGGCCTGACTGTGCTCCTGCTTAGCACTGCCAAGAACCGTCAGGGAAGCAGCACAAACACGTGAGATTCTTTCAGGCCAAAAAACACAACTGAACAACTAGAGAAAATAGCGTTTCTATTATTTTTTGCAAAGGAAACCAATAGGAACGATATGAATGGAGAGTGAGGGCTAGTTCGCGGTTCAGGGTCTTTATACATCTGTAATTTGAATAAAAACACCACTGGAATAAGCAGGTGCCGGATGGAAACATTGATGATGTAACGAGAATTAACTCGCATATCAGTTCTAGTTTTATATTTGTGTTTGTTTAAAGTTTGAACGTCACTCCAGCATTATTTCGACTTCAGGACTCGCTCGTACAGTTGTGTATAATGACGGCGAAATTTGGCTGTTCAGCACTCGCGTTATCTCGGAGTCGTGGGCGACACGAGGAGGACGAACGTGGAGGGTTTTTTTTTTTTTTTTTTTTTTAAATGGATGAATGATAGCTTAAAGGCTTTAGTGGTTTTTAACCACAAACCAAAAAGGAGGGATTGTAGTGTAAACAGAGCACATAGTTATGACATCAGAAACAGTAACAATGCTCACCTAGAGGCAGAGAGAGAGAGAAAGAGGGAGAGAGAGGTAGAGAGAAGAGTGAGAGAGAGTAAGAGAGGGAGAGAGAGTAAGAGAGGTAGAGAGAGAGACAGACAGAGAGAGAGAGAGACAGAGAGACAAAGAGAGAGAGACAGACAGAGAGAGAGAGACAGAGAGAGAGAGAGAGAGAGAGAGAGAGAGAGAGAGAGAGAGAGAGAGAGAGAGAGAGAGAGAGAGAGAGATGGCCCCACTATGCTGGGTTTTGTTAAGACAAGCCCCGAATTGTTTCCAACAGGAACTAAAACAGGGAGCGGCACAATATCATGCAGAACACGTCACCATCAACCCACACACTCCCTTCAACACTACATCACCTTGGCCCACTTACCCCACTGTTTAGCCATTACGGGGGGATAAAGAGTCTCTCTCTCTCTCTCTCTCTCTCTCTGTATCTATCTGTATTAATAAACAGTCTCTCTCTCTCTCTGTATCTATCTATAATGATACAGTATCACTCTCTATCAATCTATAATGATACAGTCTCTCTCTCTCTCTCTGTATCTATTTTGATACAGTCTCTCTCTGTATCTATCTATAATGATAGTCTCTCTCTGTATCTATCTATAATTATACAGTCTCTCTCTCTCTGTATCTATCTATAATTATACAGTCTCTCTCTCTCTGTATCTATCTATAATGATACAGTCTCTCTCTCTCTCTCTCTGTATCTATCTATAATTATACAGTCTCTCTCTCTCTCTGTATCTATCTATAATGATACAGTCTCTCTCTCTCTCTCTGTATCTATCTATAATGATACAGTCTCTCTCTCTGTATCTATCTATAATTATACAGTCTCTCTCTCTCTCTGTCTATCTATAATGATAGTCTCTCTATCAATCTATAATGATACAGTCTCTCTCTCTCTCTGTATCTATCTATTTTGATACAGTCTCTCTCTGTATCTATCTGTAATGGTACAGTCTCTCTCTCTCTGTATCTATCTATAATTATACAGTCTCTCTCTCTCTCTCTGTATCTATCTATAATGATACAGTCTCTCTCTCTCTCTGTATCTATCTATAATTATACAGTCTCTCTCTCTCTCTGTATCTATCTATAATGATACAGTCTCTCTCTCTGTATCTATCTATAATTATACAGTCTCTCTCTCTCTCTGTCTCTCTCTCTGTGTCTATCTATAATGATAGTCTCTCTCTATCAATCTATAATGATACAGTCTCTCTCTATCTCTCTCTCTGTGTAACTATCTATAATGATACAGTATCTCTCTCTCTCTCTCTCTCTCTCTCTCAATCTTTAATGAAAGTCTCTCTCTCTGTATCCATAATGAAACAGTCTCTCTCTCTGTATCAATAATGAAAGTCTCTCTCTCTCTATCTATAATGATACGGTCTCTCTCTCTATCTATCTATAATAATAATAATAATAATAATAATATATATAATACAGCACAGTAAGAGATATATATGGAGAATGTTGATGTGATTAATAAGTAAACAAATGAAGACTTAAGTCCTGAGTGAGTTTTTTTATAAGCACAGTTTTTACTCTCATCATTTTTGGTATTTTCTTGAATCGGGTTTCTCAAAGCCTCCACTGCATCACTTAAATGTCCTGAGCGCTAAATATCCTGTGATTACTCTGTAATTATTCAGTGAAATGTCTGTCACTTAATAGTTAAACTAAAATCAGCGCTTAAGACAGAAACACAATTTATTAATTATTGGTAATTAAGCCCTGACAGTAGTGTTACTACAGCCTTCTTCTTATAACTGGTATTGCTGTAAATATCACCTATAGCTGTAAATAGAAGCACTACTTACAGAAATAATAAAATGTGGCTTTTACACTTGACCACAATAACATGATTTTTTTTTTTCCCTCCTACCAAATAAACGTGACTTGCTGCATGTGCAAGTTGTCGGATGCCAGAAAATTACATAAGGACGTTAACACGGAGGAACACGAACACAACGCCGTTATAAACCTAGTCCGCGCTAAACGGAATGTACCTTTAGTATTCATGCATTGGTCCTTTTCCACATCGAAATGCGATGATGTCACACACTGAGTGTCTGAGCCATGACCGTTATGCCATTTACACCGTAATGTCACCTTGGGCTGAAATTCACATCCGTTGCATTGCTCTCTCGGTCCAAATCTTTCCCACCGAGTTAAACTGAATTTGAAAGATTCCAGATTCTTCTAGTGCAACATTTTGATGTGGTGGTAAATCGTATGGTGAACACAAGAGAACAAGCTCAGAGGTATCAGGTTTTGAACAAATATTAAATGTTCATACATTTGTGGGTCAGAAGGTTCACAGGTCCTTTATTTTATAAATAATACTGTTATTACTCAAGTGGCCATAAACTGGAACTGTACAAAGCGCTGACAGAGATGGAGGAGGAGATGGAGAATGGCTGGGTTGCCAGATTGGGGTTATTTAAAAAAGACTCTAGTCACCAAGTTCTTGGTTCATAGCAAACAGAATAATTCGTGATCGAATAGCTTCTAGCACAAGTTTAATCGACTTTCAATTAAATTTGTTTTGAAGCCGTCTTTAGTAAATGTCTTCCTGCCCCACCAAAGTCTAAGAGCCATAGCTGGCTCACAATGTGTGTTTTTGTTTGACATGTAACCTGATGGTGTGGTGACTGCCCAGTTTATTACTGTTTAATGGGTAATTGAGCTGTGGATGTGTGGACTGGGCTGGGGCTCTTTTCTGCTGGTGTTTCTTGGTCATCGTCTTTAGACATATTTTTCTGCTGTTTTTTTTTTTTTTTTAGGGAAAAGACAACAAGCTGGGCTAGACTGGTTCAACCCGACGAGGGCATGGCCTGTCTGACTCACACACAAACACACACACACACACACACACACAGGATTGGGCTCAACATATAATGAAATGTCCTGCTTCTCTTTCGATGTTTCCCTAGACATCCCTAGTTGGTTCAGCAACACGCACACGCACACACACACAGAGACACACGCACACACACACACACACAGAGACACACGCACACACACACAGACACACGCACACACAGACACACACAGACACACGCACACACACACACACAGAGACACACGCACACACACAGACACACGCACACACAGAGACACACACACACACAGAGACACACACACACACACACACACACACAGACAGACACACACAGACAGACACACACACACAGACAGACACACACACACTGACAGACACACACACACTGACAGACACACACACACTGACACAGAGACACAGACACACACACACGCACAGACACACACACAGACACACACAGACACACACACAGACACACACAGACACACGCACACACAGACACACACACACGCACAGACACACACACGCACACACACACACAGACACACGCACACACAGACACACGCACACACAGACACACACACACACAGACACACACACACACAGACACACACACACACAGACACACACACACACACAGACACACACACACACACAGACACACACACACACACAGACACACACACACACACAGACAGACACACACACAGACAGACACACACACAGACAGACACACACACAGACAGACACACACACAGACAGACACACAGACAGACAGACACACACACAGACAGACACACACACAGACAGACACACACACAGACAGACACACAGACAGACAGACACACACACACACACACACACCGATCAAATGTATAATTTTACACTGACTGAGGGTGTGGTGGCTGTTCAGTGTAGATTGAAATAGCAGCTGAGTAAAGGACAACATCGGGGCAAACATGAACACACACACACACACACACACACGTTTGTGAGACACTTGAATTGCCTTGTGCAATTTCATAGCTAGGGCTGGGTAAAAAATCTGTATATAGTCTGGCTGTTCTACATAAAATCAGCAGAGGAAAACACTTCCTGGTGCAATGAGTGCCTTAATCTGGTGTTTGTGAAGTTGGATAATAGATCAGATTTTCTAGAACATTTGATTAAACGCTGGCTTCATTACGGTAACCTGCGCGCTCTGTAGCCTCAAATCCCTTTTCACTGCTGACAGGAACGGGACCTGACGTGGGTTATTGTCCCTCTGCCTCACGCTTTGTTGTTGTTGACTGTAAAGAGTGGTTACGGGAGCGTCCGTAGCCTTCCTGTCAGCTTGAACCCCTACAGACATTCTCTCCTCCGATCTTTCTCACCTAAAAGATGTTTCCCATCATGAACGTGATGATGTTTTCCAGTGTAAACTCTACCGACTGCTGTGTCTCAGAACATTGTGTAACACTCATTTCAGCTGCTTTCCACAGTCACCGAGAACCCAACCATTCCCAGATCAGATGTTTGACATGAACATGAACTGATGCTCTTCACCCGTATGTGCCTGATTTGATTTTATACACTTCACTGCTGCCACACGATTGGCTCACTGTGTAACTGCACGAAGGTCCGAATGTACAGTTGCCCCAAACCCTGGAAGGTCTGGACAAAGTGACCACTAGAGTAAGAGGCAGACAAATGACCAGGATGGACGTTCCATCCACTTATAAGGATCAGTGTTGTATAAAGTACTAGAAAGCAATACTTGAGTAAAAGTACAAGTAGCGTACTAGAAAAAGACTTTGGTAGAAGTGAAAGTCACCTTTTAGAATATTACTCAAGTAAAAGTCTTAAAGTATCTGATATTTACTGTACTTAAGTATCAAAAGTCATTTTCTGATATTTAATGTACTTAAGTATTTGAAGTAAAAGTAAAAAGCAATTTTCGGTTGTATAAAGACCAGGGGCGGTTCTAGGGTTTCATCTTTAGGGGGTTTTAGCCCTTAGTGAGAATTTAAAACAAGAAGAGTTTTATATTATATATTATATGACTACATAGTAAGCCAAAAGTTATGGTATTATTACATGGTAAAAGTGGACACCAAAACATTTACGCATGATGTAACGATGCCAGTTTTGTATCACATCAGTTCATGTATGTGTGCATTCTCTACAAACAGTGTGTCCGATGAATGCAGTCATTAATAAAAAAAAAATACGCACAAGACAAAAACCAAATCAATAAATGTTATTTTTATTTAGTAATTAATGAATTGTTTACATTAATATTTTGTTTGTGCTACAACTCTGGTAATAAGAATAGTGACATTTCACTGCTTTATGTTGCCGACTTTGAGTCTTTCCGCCGATTAACGTTATAGATAAACGCCTCCAGCTCTGACTGCGCGTGCACGCTGCGCGTACCTGTGCGTCTCGGTAGCGCGAGCAGACGTGCGTAATACAATCTAGAGGCAGTGATTCGCCAAACCTCCCTTATTACAGTCGCACACATTTCCTCTGAGTTTATTTTGTAGTAACGAGTAACGAAGATGCTTAGTGGGAATATAACGGAGTAAAAGTTTACATTTTATCTCGGAAATGTAGTGGAGTAAAAGTGAAAGTTGTCATAAATTTAAATAGCGAAGTAAAGTACAGATACGGTAAATTTCTAAGTAAGGTTAAGTACGGTAACAAAGTATTTGTACTCCGTTACATTACAACACTGATAAGGATCGGCGACATCGAAAAGTCTGCAGTTCCTCCGTTTTTCTAAAACAAAACATCACGAGGTGTTTGGGTCTTTCCTCAATTTGGAATTTTGATGAAGTTGCAGTTTGTTTGTGGTTCTGAATGTAAACGGATTGTTAAAATTTATTTGGCAAGATACTGCGCCTCAATAATGACAGCGTGATTAAAGGTTAAGAAGACGACGACGAGGTCACTACTTCAAAAAATAAACAACAAAATAAATAAATAAAAATGTAAAAAATAATAGATAGATAGATAGATAGATAGATAGATAGATAGATAGATAGATAGATAGATAGATAGATAGATAGATAGATAGATAGATAGATAGATAGATCGATCGCTGGCTTTTAAAGCGAAGCTGGATCCGACTGACCCCCGCCCTTCGGGAGCGCACATTTCTTTGCTTCTGCTCCTTTTTTTATTCTCATCCTCGCCCATGATTTAATCACCCATGGGAGTTTACTCACTATTTTAAAAGCAGAAAGGATTGTTTCAGGAAACGGCAAGCACGCAGAGGAGGGCGAGTTCTACCTCAGCTCTTGGGGATTAGCTGAAAATGGTAGCTTTTTTCTACTACTGTTTACAAAACCATGTTTGTGTAACGTCGTTGCCCGCAGACGGTTTGCTAGCGGCCTCTAATTAATCGCTCCGTGTTTACATTAGGATACGATCAGGAGTCTAAACATCGACATCTTCTATTGTTTGGCATTTAAAGTATTTTTGCACCTCTGTGAACTTGGGAGGAAGAAGAAGAAGAAGAAGAAGGAAAAAAAAAAGGAATCACATTTATGGTCGTTACGTTTTCCCGAAAGTTCTAAGTTGAAGTAATTTCATGTAAACCGCGTCGTGTCGCGTTCTCCAATCTTATTGGTCCGAGAGACGACTGGAACACGGAGGTTACTCGTAGGTTATGGTTTCTATAGCAACAGCTTGTCGTGCGATCTAAAGGTGGTGATTAACTAATGTAAGATAATATCTAAATATATTCCATATAATAAACTAGCACTAATAAACGAATACTAAATAAACATCGAGTAAAGCAAAAAAGGAATAGCATTGTTTATTTTTCTCTTAAAAAAAAAAAAAAAAAAAAAAAAGAATTTAATGGAAGATGGGTCTAGTGTCCAGGGCTGCACTTTTTTGGACAGTAACATGTATTAGGTGTTTTTAACGTTTATTTATTTATTTGTTTGTATCAAGGAAATGTTAAAGTGTGATTACAGTATATAATACACTGTATTATATATACAGTACATAAAACAAAGAAAAAAGCCATTCTGATAAGAAGGGACAAAGGTATAGGTGTGTGTGTATGTGTGTGTGTGTGTGTGTACTGGCAGGTGTAATGAAGTGTTATCACAATCCTGTCTCATTATCAGTCATGTAATCAGCATCTATGCTTTAGATATACAATTAAATCTAAAACGAATGAGCAGCGAAAGAGAGAGAGAGAGAGAGAGAGAGAGAGAGAGAGAGAGAGAGAGAGAGAGAGAGAGAGAGAGAGAGAGATTTGCAAACAGGAAGATGAAATGTCAGGCGTTGACATTTCTCCAGTGCTGCAGGATTACAGAATTTCAATCTGGTGAAGAGCCGATATTTATTACGGTGTGAAAAAAGTCTCATTATTTTAAATCAGCCCTAAACCTTCAACTACTATAATGTCCAGTTTAAACAAGCACGACATGTAAATGTGTCTGGATATTCCACACGTGTGCAAACACACACACACACACACACACACACACACACACACACACACACACACACACACACACACACACACACACACACACACACACACACAGATTATTGTATGAATCCCATCAGTGCTTCTGTTCCATCTAATGTAACAAAGAGCAAAGGAGGGAAAGGTCAGCGCCGGCGTCAGTAATGCACATTGTGAAGAGACCCAGCAGCGGTATGGAGTGCAGAGACTGAGAGACGCATGGAAAGTTTGTTAGCCTGCAAATGAATCGCTGCATTTAGAGATTTTGATGGCTGAACAGATGGCTAAATCCATTAGAGATCCGACACCTTTTTTCTTGCGGCTCGCATTAAGGATGTCGTTTGAATACATGAACGGCGAGCGGAATATAAATAATTAAGCCGGTCTGGTTCTTCGTACACTAATGGAATCTGGGCTTTCATTGTTTCTTAGCATATGGTTTGGTTAAGTGCATTTTGGCTCGGGCCAGAAACAAAGCTGATGTTTCGAGCGTTGGATCGGGAGGTGAGAAGACACTGACTACGGAAACGCACAGAAACTTTTGCTGAAAGCCACGAATAGCTCGGCATCTTAAAAAGCCAGCATCTGGCATTTTATACAAAAAAAAAGAATTGTGGAGTAACTTCCTCACAAAACAAGCCTGCGTTATCCTACCGGGGGGAAAAGTGGTCAGTTTTAAATGATCATGTCTGTGTGTGTGTGTGTGTGTGTTCGAGTTTGTCTTCCTGGGCCTGTCCTGATCTTTAAAGCCTTTCCTATAGACCTGGTGTTTGTCAATGAGTAACTGGTTTTGTGTGTCTGTGTCTGTGTGTGTGTGTGTGTGTGTGTGTGCGCGCGCGCCTGGGCTTTGAGCCATGCTAAGAGCCTACACGTCCACCACACACCCACTGGCCAAAGGAAATGAGAATCATTCCGTCTTGCCACTGCATACACACACATATATACACAGTGAAGAGTTTAGTCACAGATTACACACACACACACACACACACACACACACACACACAAACACACACACACTTCCACCAATATGAAATAAAATGAATGTTTAATAAAATTTAAATGATATACACTGAGGGTTCAGTCTCTCGCTCTGGAGACTTGCATCATACTTCAGAACTTTTATCTGAGGCAACAATGAGCAGCTCTTTATAAACAAATAGATAAAATTCCTCCTTTCTTTGTCTAAACCATCACACACACACACACACACACACACACACACACACACACACACACACACACACACACACACACACACACACACACACACACACACACACACACACACACACACACACACGAGTGCTCCAGAGCAGAGGCGTTTGTAAGGAGTGTCTCCGCTCCCACTCCTCTTCCTGCCGGCTCGTTAAGGTCTGCTTCCTGTTCCGGCCCCTCCCACGAGAGCAGGCACAAACGGAATAGCACTCACGGGGGCGGGGGAGAAGGAGTGGAGGGGTGGACGGCCAAATAAACTTTCTTCCAGAAGCCCTCTTTCATTCACTCTCTTTCCTCTCTCATCTGATCACTTACATATGGAATAGCTCCTCTCTCTTTCTCTCTCTCTCTCTCTCTCACACACACACACACACACACACACACACACACACACACACACACACACACACACACACACACACACACACACACACTTATTTCTGAACTTTCATATTAGAAAATCATGCTGTAAATAAATAGATAGACAGATATGTATTCTTATTGGTAGGAGTTATTCAGCAACAAGACGCGGCGTGTAAATGTCCTGAACTCGACCCCACTGAACATCTCTGGGATGAACTTCACCCAAACTTAACATCGGTGTCTCGGCTCACTTATTCTCTTGTGGCTGAACCAACACAAATCCCCACGGAAATACTCCAAAATGTAGTGGAAAACTTTCGCAGCAGACGAAAGAGTTTATTATAAAACCAAAGGAGGAAAAAAAAAGTCTGGACTGGGATGAGATGGTTAGATGTCCACAAACCTTTAGGTCACAAGAGGTTTGCTCTTGGTCTCCAAAAAAAAAAATGTAAATACATCAACTCATATTTATATACTCGCTACAAATAACATTAAGCTAACAAAACACTTTAAAAATAAAATAAAATAAATCACATTACTCCTAGTTTTCCAAAACACAATTCCTTAAAGGTCGGGTCTCCGATGTTTGAAAGCCAATATTGATATTTGAAATCACCAAAACAAACACACCCCTAACCCAAACAGGTCCCACCCCTGTATTGATAGCTCCGCCCACACATACATACGTAACCCAGGCAACTAATGGAAAGAAAAGTGTCTTTATCTCAGCTGAAGGGAAGAACAATACGATTGTAGATAAACAAACAAGCAAAAATGCCACACAAGCATAATCATGTAAAGGACAAAGGCATATATTAGTTCTGTGTAACAAAGCAAAACCAACGTTACTCACCTATCGAGAAGGAAAAAAGCGCCTCGGCATCTTAAGTAAAGTCGGCCACATATTCACAGATTGGAATTTCCCGAGTCAATAACTCCTGAGCTAAACGCTGTTACTACACAAATAACACCTCTTTTCTATCGTAGTAATGTAAAGAGGCAGCTACAACCGTGTTTTGTGTAGTAACAGCGTTTAGCTCAGGAGTTATTGACTCAGGAAACTCCAACCTGTGAATATGTGGCCAACTTCCTGCTCCTTCAGTTCTCTCGCTGGAAAGCTGATCCTATATTAACACGTCCTACTTCTTGCCTTATCGGAATCCTTTCTTCGCTTTCTTTGTTTTTATCCTCCATGTCAATGTTAAAACTGCTTTCTGCTAATGTCACACATGCGCACTGAACACTCTCTCCGTCGCATATTGACAAGCCCCGCCCCTTTCTGCTCATTGGCTGCACGTTTGTTTTGTTTGTCGGCCCGACGCGGTTTTCAGAAGCATTTCTCAAACGACGGAGACCCCACCTTTAAACAAACCTGGAGACACAGTGACTCAGGGCAGCGTCATCGCCTCTCACACATCCCCGATCTAAATTGCCTCTAGGTGTGAACGAGTGAGTAAATGTGTGAATCTGCCACACTTTCTCTCCAATTTACCCCCCCCCAAAAAAAAAAAAAAAAAACAACCAAAACCGTTTGCTCTGATTCGTCCATGCAAACGGTCTGACAGACTGATCAGACTTCAGAACACTGCATTAGACCGATATAATTTGTTGTTTTATATGAAACTTTTCTTTCTTCCTATTGTAAGACCTGCACTTTAACTGTCTGTGAGCTGCTGTGATAAGTGAATTTTCCCACGGTGGGACCAATAAAGTCTAAATGTTAAGATAAGAGCGTCTGTTAAATGAGGTGAATGTAAAGCAGGAGATCTGCAAAGGAACAGAGAAAGAAAAGAACACTTACTTTTTTAAAGGATCGATCACGGTCTTCTGAATCTGATTGACCTACGAGAAAAGAAAGACAAAAAAAAACAACACAGAAAAACAGATTAAATAAACTAAGAGAGAAGAAAGTGTGTTAAGTGGCAACCTTCATATCGAATTAGATTGATCATTAAGCAGAGCAGCACAACAAAACAATGAGCCCATCCTTCTGTAGTGAAGTTAATTGGTAGCAGGATACAACACAGCCTGCCAAAAGAGCGCCGAACCCCACCGAAAGACACGGAGAGGGCGTGAGCGTGCCGCCGATGTCACCTCTTTATCACGCTCGAAACCCTGAGGGGACGGACGAGGATGTGAATATTCATCAAGCGCCGAAATTCAAAAAGACGGAAGCGTCGGGGGACGAGACATGAAAGCGAAGCCCCGGCCGGGTTTGAGAGTGCGGTAGAGGGTGGGACGCCCCGACAACATGAAAGTTCTTAGCAAACAAACATTTTTAACAATAACAGACCAGATTCTCTTCGATGTTGGACACCAGGGAGGAGTCGGGGGTGGGGTGGAACGCCTCGCTTGACCCTGAGGCCTTGAAAGTCTGAATGGAGATGACGATTAAAATAATTTACGTTTGTTTGTCAGGATGCGACAAAGCCGCATCAGCCGTCTCAGCCCGGCGAAGGACGCGAGCAAACAGACACGGTGGAAGATTCGAGCATGTGAAGCTCATGAGGCGAGGCGGTCCGAGAGCCCGAACAGAGCGTGATGAACAATCGACACGTACCAGCTCGTTTATTAGCGCACGAACGCTTTATTAGATGTGAACGGTCTCAAAGAGAGGGGGAAAGAAAAGAAACGGGAAGACTGGTGGTGGAGCTTGAGCGTGTTAAAGATGTGGAAAGCTGGGCGAAGGGTGTAGCGAGTATTCCTTAAGGTAAGCGCGGAGCCTGAGGGCGTCGCTGAAGCACCAGCATCAGTGTGAATCAGAGGGCAAAGATCAGCCCGACTCTCTTTCTCTCCCTCTTTCCTTTACACACAGAGCTAACACACGGAGAAAAAAAAAAAAAAAAAAGCAAAAACCCTGAAAAAAATAAATAAAAAAATCGATAACCCCCCACCGCCGTCATGGCCGCTAGTCGTTAACCACTAACCACTCAGCTTTGCAGGCCTTGAAGCCTTTTATACACAGACTTTAAAATATACACACAGTAGGCCTGGGCTGAAGCTACCTTCATTACCATATCACATTTATTCTCTCTCTCTCTCTCTCTCTCTCTCACACACACACACACACACAGACAGACACGAGCGCACACACACACGCACACAATCTGCCCGTGAGCATATTTTTTTAAATCAGGGAAAAGAGATTTCATTGTCTTTATTTAACACTAGCTCGATTTGGTTAGCCGCTGCACTGTAAGTGGATTTCGGTGCAGGTTTGGCATCTGATTCATGGAAGTCTCATTAACCATTCCGGCATCCTGAGGTGGTAATTTGCCCAGGCGCAGCGAGGAACGCCGAGCGGGAAAAAATCAGCTGTGCTAACATCTCTTGTCGCCCACGGCTAACGCATCACTCGCCTGCCAAGTGCCCATATACTGGAATAGCAGGCCATAGAGCTTAGCTGGAGAGAGCAACGCTGCTGAAAGCGTTCGCTTTAGTGAAACTGACAGTGGGGTCAGTGCAGAGAGAGCGCATTTGCATCACATCTGTTGTCGGAGAGATCTGCTAGGCTGCAGCGTGCATTAAAATCGAGCTGTACTTATAGCCTGGCTCGCAAAGGTTGCTATAATCCCTGTGAATATTTTTTCATCGAATATTACAAACGAGGCCAGGTTCAACCAGGCATGCTAATTCATCCCGAAACGTCTCGAACGCACAGATGTACGCTACAAACAAAAGCTCCCTTCGCATCGAGGTACATGCCGGAGCATTTGACTGCGAATCCCGGCTCTACTGCACAGACGTGTCTTGGAATCTTTAACTGTAAATATGCACTTTCACAATGGGGCTATGTGAAGGAGCAGTAGCGCTTATATTCCTGACACTTTTTTATTGTGTTCCCCGCTTTAAGAAACGTCACTGCATGCAAGTTATATGTATATAAGAATTGTAATTTCAACAAAGAGGCATGGTGGCTTAGTGGTTAGCACGTTCGCCTCACACCTCCAGGGTTGGGGGTTCGATTCCCGCCTCCGCCTTGTGTGTGTGGAGTTTGCATGTTCTCCCCGTGCCTCGGGGGTTTCCTTCGGGTACTCCGGTTTCCTCCCCCGGTCCAAAGACATGCATGGTAGGTTGATTGGCATCTCTGGAAAATTGTCCATAGTGTGTGAGTGTGTGAGTGAATGAGTGTGTATGTGTGTGTGCCCTGCAATGGGTTGGCACTCCGTCCAGGGTGTATCCTGCCTCGATGCCCGATGACGCCTGAGATAGGCACAGGCTCCCCGTGACCGAGAAGTTCGGATAAGCGGTAGAAAATGAAGGAATGAATTTCAACAAGTTACTGAGTAACTAAAAGGTTTTGAGAAGTTAGTGCTTGGATCCGTGCTGCTCTGGTCAACGGAGCCACGGGCAGAACCAGAAAAAGAAGTTTTATAAAAAGTTAGAAAGAATTTTAGTCCGCCTTCGTGTTTCCGTGACCTAAAGGACAACGACGACTCGTGAAGAATAAAAGCAGCTGATGGGTTTCCGTGTTTTTACAGACGAATCACCTTTTCCCAGAAAAAGGTCAAAGCCACGAAGAGAGACACTAAAGCATAGGAGCTGCTACCAGGAGCGAGCTTCGTTCGCATCCCATGTCCTTTCCCCTTCGGTGGAAATGTATTTGTTTTACAGTCTGACTGTTGATTTAGAACAAAACAGATTCTGGGACATTGACAAGTGTTTGTAGATAAATAAATTAGTTTGCTCAAAATATCTTCTAATGTGAAAATAAAACGTGCGTTACGTTAAAACATTAAAGCTGTGCAAAAGTCGTATTGTTCTTCACAATGCTTGTGTTTGGCTGCATCTCGTGTCGTCGTACAGGCCACTGTAGATCCAGAGGGGTGGAGCTTTGTGAACATGGGCAGGAATCATTCAAATATCAAACCCACCTAACTGCTAGACACGTAATATCTTGAGAGAAAAACAAAACAAAACAGAAAGGACTAATCTTACCCAATGTGCCTTTAAATCTTCCCTTTCTTTTTCTTTGGAGTTTTGCCACGTTGGATGAGAGGAGATGCCTCCACACCCACATACCACACAATTTCCTTACACCTCCTGAGAATAGGAAACGTAACACTAGCACAGCTCCTGAAGCAGGCCGAGTGTCTGACCTTGCGCAATGCAAGTCACTGAAGATCAAACGCAAACCCGGCACTGGGAAGGAGCGACGTGAGCTTTCGCTCCGGTAGGAGAGCCGTAACCCTTCTCAGCTGAGCTGTAGGGGTCGACGGGGTCATCCGTCCGTATGGAGATCGCTTACTTTTCCCCCCCGATGATGAGAAACGGCCATAGAGATCTGTTTGAATTGTTTGCAGTGAAGAAATGACAAAATTAAGAGAGACTGGAATCTTTCAATAGTGCCCATTTCTTTCGGTTTTCGATGCCTAAGGAGCGTCGTGGGGAGGAGGGAGAGCGGTATCTGTTGTGAGAAAACCTTACTCATACCCAATCTGCTAGAGGGTAACAGAGTTTATTTCAGCCAAAGTGAGAAACAACATTCGCAAAAAAAAAAAGAAAAAAGCGTTTTCCGCTGCCAAACATGAAGTACGCGGCGGAGAGGATGTTGCGAGGCAGAATCGCCGTGCTTCTTTAAGTCGCGTCTGTTTAAATGGTAGAGGATGAAGCTCGTTAAAAAAAAAAAGAAATGTAAACCCGTCACATTTTACACTGCTCACAGTTTGAAGTATCGTTCTTGAAGGATATCAGTGAGAAAATATGATCTATAATATGAATCTATAAACATGACCTGAGGTCACCTTTAAGCAGAATTCTTAGCTATAGTACTTATAAAAGGTGCCCGGACCAACGATCCGGACGACATCATTTTTTGATAGTCAATGAAGAGGGGGGAGAAAAACAAACAAATAAACAAAAAAAACTCAATCGGCAAGTAAGGACAAAATCTGTAGATGAGGAAATAGATAGGGGACCAATAAACCTGCTGGTACGGAGGTGTTTCTGAATAAACCTGATCGTTGAGATGTTAAAATGACGATGACGGTGTGCATGGCGTGACTGAGCTGCCCTCACCTTCTCCTGGTTAAACGCCTCCATTCGTTTCATGGCTGTATCCAGAGACATCACAGACTCCAGGAAGGCTTGGTCCTGCTCACACAGCGGGTTACTCAGCAAGTCACCGGCTATCTTTGTGGCAGCTTTAGACATTGCTAAATAAAATAAATGAGAGAGAGAGAGAGAAACATTTCATTATGCAAGCAGCTTAAAATAAAAAAAAATGTAAAAGTTAGCAAAACCAAGAAGTCATGTTATTAGCATAAAAAACGACGGCGTTTGGGAAGCTTCTGATGAAGGTTGATGTTTCAGGGGTCTGATTGGGGACGACGCAGGCTCTCGGGTCTGATCCGAGCAGCCGGAGTTAAAGCGGTCGTGGCAGAAATGAGCACGAGTTGTAATTGGAGCTGGCACTAAAGAGGCGTCGGGGCGCTTTAGCGAACGCTGAGCTCCATCCGCGCACCTGCTTATTAGCTCTGACGTGCAGCTGCTTGTGAAGCGTGTTTACTGTTTACAAAATTAAGAGTCCGTCTTCTACTCGCTATTTCCGATTGCTTACGGTCACGAGAACGATGTGAAAAAAAAATCATACAAATATGATAAGAAAATTATTTAAGCCATTGTCCTTTAAAATAAATAAATAAATAAATAAATAAATAAATAAATAAATAAATAAATAAAGGTTGGGAAACGTGCATGTCCTAGTTCGCTTGTAAGAAAAGTCTTCACACGTTTCGGAGATGGAGCTCTGAGCACGTGGGAGAAAACTATGTCTACAGGCTCGAAAAGGAAGGGGAAAATTTATTTTAATAATAAACATAAATAAATAAATAAATAAATAAATAAATAAATAAATAAATAAATATCATACCTATCCAATCCTGACCCTTTTCACAATAACTCTCCATTTCTTCCACTGAAGCTCTTTTTTCGCATTTGACCCTGACTCCGTGTCTACGACCGAGACGATTTGTCACGTGTCCTAAACGATTTGAATCGCGGCCACGCGAGAAATTAAGAAAGGAATAAGTACGAGGTGTGTTTTTATGGGAAGATAAAGAACGGCGGCAGGACGGCGTGTCGAGGCCCGGTGTGAACCCGAGCCGACGTTACCAACCCGGAGTCGATCGTTTCCCGATAACGGAACAGCTATAACGGTTACGTTATAGCGGCTAGAAACGACCGTTCCCTTCGGAGTTCATAAGATACGCGAATAAATAAAACGACAGTTTGTTATCAGGTCACCAAGAACATCCTGGATCATGCTACATACCTGTATCAGCCTCTGTGCTTTTCTTCATGTCTTTATGCAGCTTCTTTGTTTGGTCTTCTAACCTGAGAACACGAAACAAAAACCTTTGGAATTTACGCTCGCAGAATTCAGACGATGAACCGTTTCACACACACAAAACTTGTGCTAAACTCGTACAGAAACAATTCCCTTAAAGAGGAAGAGCCCGTTTGTCCTAAATTGAGCCGGATGTTTGGCGTTTGATTATTTTACGTAAAGCATCGACGTCCTTTTGTACTAAGGCTTTTAATACGATAGTTAATACTCCGAGTGTGTGTGAACGGGTCACGGAAGGGAACAGCTGTGTGAAGCGAACATCTGCAATTATGACACTGATGCGCCTCTTTGCTGTGTGTGTGTGTGTGTGTGTGTGTGTGTGTGTGTGTGTGTGTGTGTGTGTGTGTGTGTGAGGGAGCTGTTCATTATATCAATTAAGGAGGAAATGAGAGGTTGGGAAACTCCCATGAGACACCAATCACAGGACTTCTGAAAGCTTTGTTTAGGGAGAACGTACAACGGAGTGAGAATGTAGCGTCGGTGCGTCGTGGAACAAACTGAGCAAAGATCGGAGAAATCGGGGCGAGATATAGAAATAAAAGTGACAAGGAAATGTAGACTCAAAAAAAAATGTGGCGGAAAAAAAAAAACGGAGAAAAGGTGCCAGATGAAGAAGAATCCCCGCCTCGTGCTAGGTGCTAATCGAACCCCAGTGTCCCAGCTGCTCCGTTCTGTGTGCTAGCACGCCAACACCAGACCTCGTTCCAGCGTGTGAATGACATGTAGCGTTACCACAGGTCACAGACTAACAGATTACCTTCGTATATGCTAGGATTACGAAAAAAATACGGTACCTTTTTATGGTTATCGTTGGATAATCCCATGAAACGTTTAATGCTAAATTTATACCGTTATGTTTTTAAGTTCTTGATTCTGATTGGTTGATATTTTTGGTTGTAATTCAAATTCGAAGACTTTACCTGTAGTCTAAAGCCACTTTTAATATAACTGCACAATTAATAGTCCAGTGGGTTGTAAATGTGTGTATAAAACTCCTTCGTTCGTTAGTCGCTATTATTTCACATGAGCATGAGAACATGGAGCTGCCCGCTGTCTTCTGTCTCGCTTTGAGGAGGAATTTTATCTATTTTATCTATTTGTTTATAAAGAGCTGCTCATTGTTGCCTCAGATAAAAGTTCTGAAGTATGATGCAAGTCTCCAGAGTGAGAGACTGAACCCTCAGTGTATATCATTTAAATTTTATTAAACATTCATTTTATTTCATATTGGTGGAAGTGTGTGTGTGTGTGTGTGTGTGTGTGTGTGTGTGTGTGTGTGTGTAATCTGTGACTAAACTCTTCACTGTGTATATATGTGTGTATGCAGTGGCAAGACGGAATGATTCTCATTTCCTTTGGCCAGTGGGTGTGTGGTGGACCTGTAGGCTCTTAGCATGTGTGCACACTCGAGCAAACTGGTGTTGTTACTTTAGTAGTAAGAGTAACTGTCAGAAGCTGTAGATTGTAGATGGAAGTCAGTCTTGTGACACAGAGGCCATATCACTAGACTTTAAAATATCACTTTAATTCCTAAGACTAAACATTTGCGAGATTATGTTCAAAGCTTTAAAATATTTGCGCTCTTTTTAAATATCATTCAGATAAGCATCAGACCACCACTCTGTTGACTCTGTACGGATGATTTTTTTTATTCTTCCCCGCATACACCTACGCCGTGCGTGTCATTGCAATCCCTTTCATAACGGTCCAGTGATTATCTTCCACCAATCGGTGTGTGTTAACACTCCTACTCAAGTACCTGAAGCGCAGAGGTGTAGCGACGTGACGAAAGACGACGAAACGCCAGGAGTGAGACTGGGAAGGGGCCGGCTCGACTTTTACGGGCCATGTACTCGATACTGGAATGAGTAACCTAGTTATTATTGAGCAATCAGGAGTGTCACGGAACATCTGATACATCTCTGTTTATGTCGGTTGTTGGTGCTAGCAACGAACTCGACTCCTGCTTGACGAGAATAATGTTTAAGATTTTGTGTCACAGTGCTCAGTGCTCGCAGAGTTGAACTGCTCTCAATTGCGCTCCCTAGTAAACATGCTGTTTAAACGCCAGGTGTTTCATTAGGTTACTTTTATTGTGGGAAGATGCTGTAGTACCTGTTCTTGATATTTCTCACAGACCACAACGTGCTGCCTGCTTTAATTCATTCATTCATACATACATTTTCTACCGCTTATCCGAACTTCTCGGGTCACGGGGAGCCTGTGCCTATCTCAGGCGTCATCGGGCATCGAGGCAGGATACACCCTGGACGGAGTGCCAACCCATCACAGGGCACACACACACATTCACTCACACACTCACACACTACGGACAATTTTCCAGAGATGCCAATCAACCTACCATGCATGTCTTTGGACCGGGGGAGGAAACCGGAGTACCCGGAGGAAACCCCCGAGGCACGGGGAGAACATGCAAACTCCACACACACAAGGCGGAGGTGGGAATCGAACCCCCATCCCTGGAGGTGTGAGGCAAACGTGCTAACTACTAAACCACCGTGTCATCCCCCCAGCCTGCTTTTACTTGATTACAATTGTTTAATACGTCTAAACTGCGCTTGTTAGTGCCATAATCTACACCGAGCTTTATCCAAGCCATAATCTTTACATCTTCATTATTATTATACAGTAGATAGTGGATTATGGGGAGTGTGGTTAAGCTTATTGCTTAAGGGGTTGGAACGCTGATCAGAAGGTCGTGAGCTCAAAACCCAAAAATCTACCAAATGTCCACTGCTGGGCACTTGAGCGAGGCCCTTAAACCTCAATTGCTCAGTTGTAGAAAAAAGTATGTAGGTTTTTCTGGATATCGGTGTCTGCCATTCTGTAAACGTATTGTAAAAAGTAGTTAAGCTCATATATGCTAGTATGACCTACTGAAATCCAGTGCCAGTCTGATGGACTGAAAGTTTTCGCGTGCGGATCCTCTAACTTAATGTTTAAACTTAATCTTTAGTTTGATACACAACTTTTTTTTTTCTTTAGTGCAGCCAGCCTATTTTGATACGTCGATTGTTACCGTCGAGAAGTGTTCAGGATACGGGAAGATAAAGCTGGACATATTATAAAAGTAAAATCTTTCAGGTATTGCTAACGAAAGGCATCGTTGGACACCTGTCAAAACTTACTTCTGGAGCTTCTCGTATTCCCGCTCAAAGTCCCTTTCAACCTGGGGAAGAAACACAACACAAACATGTAGAGAGAGAGAGATGAGCCTGAAAGACATATGACAGCAAACTGCTCTAGTTCTTCCTGCCTGGCTTTGGTGAATCCAGTGCGGTGCTGTGGATCAGTGGGAAAAGCTGATGTTTGTTAATAACTTGGATCATGACTCGGGTTGTATTTGGGTTGAAGTGAAAACAGAAAGGAAGATTAAACAAATCTGTGATGCCAAAAAACAAGCTCAGGGGAGGGAGGGGGGGAAAAAAAAAAAAAAAAAAAAAAAGCAACATCCTCTTTCCACTTTTGAAATGGAGCAGTCATGCAATCCTGGCTCTGGCTGTCCGTGCCACGGTGCCGGTGTGAGTGTGTTTGGATTGTGTGTGTGAAGTGGGGTTTTAAGGTTCCTGTCCTGCGGCTCTTGTGGGCATTTCCTGTAAATAAACAGTTTACAGGATGGTACCTTGTGCTTGCCATGAAGACTGCTTCATGTGATATGTCTGTCCTCTGAACTGCCCACTCGTGGGGTCTGCATTGTTTGTGTGTGTGTGTGTGTAAGAGTGTGTGTTATAACAGGAAGGAGACCGAGGAAGGGACCGGGGCGGACGAAAGGAACCAAGTGATGACAGGACAAAGTGATGATAGGAGGTGGTTTTGCTTCATCAATACAGAGAAAAGGAAGCACCCACACAAGGACTCGAACACGACCATACACGCGTCTTGTGCTGTTTTAATTGCGTTCGAGACGCAAACGTGGTTTTTGGGAACCGTGTTTGTCTACAATAAACGTTTTAGCAAATTTAAACCGGTCGGAAACGATCTGAATGTTTAGCAACTGAAAATCGATGATGCTGACTAAATATATCTTTCGGTGTGGAGTTTTGTTTTTGCCCCTTGGTATTAGATTCATTGCTAATTTAGTCTCCCAGGTTTCTGGGCCACAAAAACATGGGACTGGGCAGCCCTGTGGACTAGAGATACGAATCGGAGCTGAATTTTTTTAGTGTACAGTGTTTTTCACACCACAGACTCTGCTCCATAGGTGCTGACGTCCCCTTTTGAAAGTGCGCAGGGTTTCGGATTATTGAGATGGATCTCGGCTCTTTATGTTCCGTAACGCGATGGCTTGTTTTTAAAGAGAGCGACGGTAGGAATGTCCGGACACACGATAATTAAACTTCTTGTGGACGCTCTTGAGTGCTGAGACGGCCGCTGTCCTGTTGATTCTGGAAGCGTCCTTGTGGCGAGAGCGCTGGGAAGCGTTTCCAGGCCGTCGTGCCCGATGCCACTTTATTTCAGTGAAAAAAGATCTCGTGTCTCCAACAACCTCGGGGGACGTTTTAAATAGACGCCTTTTTCTACACTGATATGAAATTATGTGAAATTATCTGTAATAATAATAGTGCCGTCTTTAAGAATCCATAAGAACGTTATTCTTTTTTACAACACTGACACTGAAGTATTAATATTAACCCTTCTTAAGTGATAAGTTTGGCAGAAACCCATCGTTGCTTCATATCTTGAGAACAGCATGCCGACAGTGACGCTACGGTGGTGGCAGCATCGCGTTAACGGTGACCCTTGACCACTTGTCCGTTCACTAAATAACTCCCTTCTTATCCGATCGAATTAGTGAAATCACCAGACTCCTTTATTGCATACATTCAACTAATTCTGTGACTTACAAGTTTAGGGCTTTCACAACAGCAGAGGTAAGATTTTGTCATGGATGTCAAGTCAAAGTCAAGTCGAGTCTTTTTTTAATATTTGTCATGCAAGTCTCAAGTCTCAAATTTGCGACTTAAGTCTGACTCGAGTCCCCCATCTCTGAGTCATTTAACTCGAGTCAGAGTCAAGTCTCAAGTCATGAATGTCGAGTCAAAGTCAAGTCGTCTTTTTTTTTATATTTGTCAACCAAGTCTCAAGTCTCAAATTTGCGACTTAAGTCTGACTCGGTCAAGTCGAGTCCCACATCTTGAGTCATTTAACTCAAGTCCGAGTCACGTCTCAAGTCATGAATGTCGAGTCAAAGTCAAGTCGTCTTTTTTTAATATTTGTCAACCAAGTCTCAAATTTGCGACTTAAGTCTGACTCGAGTCAAGTCATGTGACTCGAGCCCCCCATCTCTGATTTTCACCCTGCAAACTAGGAAAGTAAGCGTGTGGGAAAAGATTGATGCCCTTTGCCTTGTCTCTGCTTTCTACACTAGCATCTCTGCATATGGTCATGTTTCCGGGTAGACGTTGGGAAGGCTTTACGCCAGCCTGCATTACTCGCGCTCTTCTACAGCGACTGAAGTGGCCAGATCCTGACTGCCTGCCACCGTCCACTCTTACAAGGTTCAGTGTCTGGTCATAAGCAGGATAAAAATACCAAGGATTGCTTTCTGTGCTCTGGAATAGCAGTGTGGCGGGTGGCCGTGTCGCTGTGTGAGCTGAACAGTCCGTTCCGGTATTGACAGAGCTACGAGAGGGACAAAAGGACGTCCGGCCAAAGCGCAGCACGGACTAGATGTGTTCTTGTTATCGTAACGGCGAGCTGGGACTTACCATCTTCGAAACGATCTGTTTCTTCGGTTGCCCGATCTTAAACGGAATCCTAGAAAAAAAAAAGAAACAAAAAAAAAAAAACAAACAAACGTTAGTCTTCCTCATGGTTAAATTACTCGAATTTATTTCCCGATAACATCACCAATACTAGACACCATTTATTTTCGCTCTCCCCCCCCTCCACCCTCTGACTACAATACAGACGAATGTGTCTGAGATATGTGACCACGTCGGGTCCGAATCACCGTCCGCGAGACTCCGCGTTAGCAGGAGATTCGCTGAAAAACACGTTTTAATGGGGATTCATTTATAATCTTGCTAAGTTAACATGTGGACAGATGCACTTTCCACGTTACATTAGATAGAAAGTCATGTGTCGTAAATATGTCTTTAATAATCGTGAATTCTTTTGGTCTCATCACCCACCCCTTGCTCAGTGAATTCATTCTGGCATCCCAAATGTACCCACACAATCACACACACACACACACACACACACACACACACACACACACGTGTGAAATCAGCAGAAGCCACACTTTTACACACATGCAGCTGACTTGCTACTCATGAGTCAACCTGAAGAATGAAGCTGTGTAATCTTCTCTTACATTTCATCCCACGCTGGAAAGAAAGAAAGGGAAAAAAACAAACAAACAACAAAAAAAAGAAACTACTTCTCCTTCGCTGCTCCAAAGAATAAGTTATCGCGACATACGTCCGAGTATCTACTAACGTGTGAAGCCGTTACTAAGATAATGATCCTTTGATCTTGTTTTTTTTTTTAAAGAACAATTCACTCCAAAAAGGTTCCATACATACTGTAAAGGGATACCGGCGGTCGGTCGGTAAGTGGGTGTGTGTACGGCTCTCGGAGTTTTACACGCATGTCTTTTTTCTTCCAACTGACATTTATAAGCCCGCTATCTCTATTTTTCCCTTTCGATACCCCCCTACCTTTTTATTTCTTTATTTATTTTGCGGAGATCGATCGAATCTGACACGAGCTTCGAGAAATAATCGGTTTACAAAGTTATGTATTTTAGGAAAGCTGAGCATTGCGACGTTACAGACGGTAAGCTTGGGCGCCGGTGATTTCATTAATGAAGGGTGGAGGATATAAAGGATGTACAGCCTGACTGACCTAAAACGACAGAAAACAAACGTCGATCAATAACAAATCTAATTATGGTGTTTACAAAAAAAAAACAAAAAAAACATCATAAATAGAACCAGTAAGATGAAGACAAAATCCGGACGCTGGTATGTACCGCTACGATATGAACCGAGTGGTGCGAGAGCAGGCGAAGCACGAGTCTGAGCCCTGAAGATGACACACTCTTCTGCAGCACCCAGGAGAAGAACCAAGGTGAGCTCGTGTATGTGGAAGAGGGCAGACAGCACTTGTGTAAGAGGTACAATTTGAACTTTCAATCGAATTGGTTTCCACAGCTTGAACTTTTTTTGTCTAATTAATAATAATCGGGGGTGAAAACATCAGAGTGGGTTTTACAGCCAAACTGACTGTAATGGTGTTGATGGAATCGGAGCTCAGACGCACAAATTCGCAACGTAGGATAGGTTATCGTCATCTAAAGCACTATTCGGACGGGACTAGTTTTACGTGGGGACGTGGAGTAATGCAATTTTACCTCAGGACGTCTGTAATATTAATTGGCCAATTCACACAGGACAAGACATCTCAGTAAAACTAGCAGAAGTGGGAGGGGTAACTTGCTTTACGCACCACAGTAACCTCCTTGTCGTCATGTGCGTATGACGTTGCTTCCTGTTTCAAGCGCCTCCATGCTTGCAAAACGCACCAAAAACTTCTTTTAAACACGAAATGACGGAATTTTTTCTTTTCAGATGGGATTAGTATTACCTGAGGTCATTTTTCCGGACCTTTTTACAGAAGGTAAAAGTCGCCGTAATCTTTACTGACATTGTCTGTAATGATTACCGAGATGGCACATTCGGACGGGACTAAAATCACAGAGAAGCTCTGGTAATAATTACTTTACCCCCACGTCCCCACATCAAACTAATCCCGTCCGAATAGGGCTTAAGATCATCTAATCTGTACAGTATATATTATTTCTCTGGGTGGTGGAACTAAGCACCGAGCTGCTTTTGCTCAGCAAAACGTAGCGATCGGCATTTGGGCCGTCTTTAGAATATATTTATGCCGATTCTCACACCAAAGTTGCTGCTTAATTATAGCTCAGGGAGATCTTGTGATGGAGAAAACATGTCTTACTGCTACAGTCACAGACTGCGCTGGAGACACACACACACGTGTACACACATACATACACAGGCTGTTATTGGTGTGACAGTAATAATGTCCCTGCAGAATGACGGACGGTTCGTGATGACAGCCGATCTGAGACGGCAGCTGCGTCAAAGCAAAGGTGTGTGTGCTAATGAGACGGAAAGAGAAGGGTGTGAAAGAGTGCACAAGGGTGTGTGTGTGTGTGTGTGTGTGTGTGTGTGTGTGTGTGTGTGTGTGTGTGTGCTCGCGTGTGTGCATGCCTTGTTTGACAGGTACAGAATCGTAATCACGTAGGGTGTGTGAATGCGTTCTTGATGACGGCTCAATCGAGGAGTTCGGATTTGAAATCTTAATTTGATGGGTTATAAATCTGTTAAAAAAAATGACCTGACAGAACAGCAGTGTGTGTGTGTGTGTGTGTTTTGGTGCTTGCTTTTACATCCTCTCCTCTTGCTATCATTAGAAGTCTTCATGAGACTTCTTGAGACTCCGTCTTCATTACAGACAAGACTATGACTCCCGGGACCCGTGTCGACAGGAAAGAAAAAAGAAAAAAAAAGAAAAAAAAAGGACCTCGACGCACCATCATGGAAAAGTTTGCATCATCATACTAGTGAAATTCTTCGTGTTTAAACTCTGAGTCACGCCACGATCGTAACTTGTCGGATTGCTGAAGCCAATATTATCTAAACAGTAATCGCACCTGTCTAGATGAGAGGAAGAAAACAGAGCCAAGTGTCAATAAAGTTCAAGTCAATTGTTTCTCTTTAGTGATGACGCAGTAGGTTGCGCGAACGTCGTCTTTTTTTTTCTCTCCCCACCTCCTTTTAGTAGATAAACGAGCTCATCACGATCGCAAACTCGAAAGTCGAGAGTTATTTCGCAACCTTAATCCTCACGCACATGTGACTGAGCAAATCCATAATCAGGAGTGGGTTAAGGGTAAAATTGCACATTAGGCTCAATTACTGGTTTTATTGTGTCAGGATTTGGCAATAAAACGAAAGTGGCACGTCGTGGCTTGCGGCTTTGGGGGCGAGCTGAAATTAGGTGTCCTGAACTTCCACTGAGGTTTCTGGACTTTCAGAGGAAATGAAGGGTTCCTTTGAGTTCAGGACTTTAGTTCCTCGTTTGTGTTTCCATTGCAACACAAGAACCGAGAAGACAAATGTTTTAATGCGCGGAATGACAAACATGCAGAAAATGTGGTTCTCTTTCTTTTTTTATCAAGTGTGGACGGAGTAAATTGTCCAGACGAGCTTGCGCGCAAAACCTTCGGGGACTTTTATCCGTTGTGAAACATAATAAAATCATAGATCAGCACTACAACACTACTATCTGGTCAGCAAGTGGTTACAAACATTTCTGCTTTGTTTGTCGGTGTTTAATTTGAGGTTAAGGATCCGAATAACCTCAAAGATTTTTAGACGACCTTGTTCGCGCATGGCTTTCGTCAAACGAGAGGTTTTTTTTTTTAAGGCATCTAAGAAGTGTGTTTTAAATTCGAATCATGCCTATTTTCCATGTAATGAATTCAGTCAGGCCCTTTATTACAGATGGATGGACACACTTTTGTTCTGTGGGAATCCTCAGCTCTTGGCCTTCGCAAGCCGGGACATTTTTTTTTTACAGACGCCTGCACACACAGGACTAGCGGTCAGACCGAGACGGCTGATCCCATGCCCTGAGAGAGGGCACTGCGAGAGAAAGAGAGAAAGAGAGAGAGAGAGAATCAGAGAGAGAGGGCACTGTGTGAGAGAGAAAGAGAGAGAGAGAGAGAGAGAGGGCACTTTGAGAGGGGGGGGAGCGGGAGAGAAACCGGGAGGGGGGGAGAGAGAGAAAGAGAGAGCGGGGGAGAGAGAGAGAGAACAGGAGAGAGAGAGAGTGGGGAGAGAGAGAGAGAGAGAGAGAGCGGGAGAGAAAGAGAGAGAGCGGGAGAGAAAGAGAGAGAGCGGGAGAGAAAGAGAGAGAGCGGGAGAGAGAGAGAGAGAGAGTGTGGGAGAGAGAGAGAGCAAGCGGGAGAGAGAGAGAGAGAGAGAGAGAGAGCAGGAGAGAGAGTGGGAGAGAGAGTGGGAGAGACAGCATGCAGGAGAGAGAGAGATGGGGAAAAATATGTGTGGGGTATTTTTTGTTAGGTACGCTGCTGATGTGCTTCACCACAGTAACTGCCCCGGTGACCCGAGTGAGAGTTTAACAATACCGTCAGAAGACTGAATGAACCTGCAGCACGAGCGACTGAATGGGGAACAAAAATCAGATCCCACACAATATGAGCTGAATTACAGAGCACTCAGTCACAGAGCAGAGAATGAATGAAGCACACAGATCTGTACCTAGAATTAGGATCTGGTTATCAGCTTCTAATGCCAAAGGCTGAATCTGACTCATTTACCCTCATCATTCTCCCCAGTATGGATACACGGTTACAGACGCTTCTTCTGTATTAGCTTCAGTATTAACGTTGTTGTTTTTAAAGATGATTTCCATGTGTTACGTTTCTGCTATTGTGTGCCATGGAAAGTGGGCGGGGCGACACCAAAGCACCAATCGGAATCAACCATCTCCTTACATCTGAAAGGAACGAAAATGATCAGAGAGGCTGCACTACCGTTCAAATGATCGTACACACAGTGGTGTAAAAATAACTGTAAAGAGATGCTACACAAACTGGCTAAAAGTATACGGACATCTGACCGTCACATCCGTTGTATGAGGTTCTTCCCCAAAAAGAACAATTTTCCACACAATTTCAAGCATGCGGTCGTATAGGATGTGTGTAAGCTGCAGTGCTACAATTTTCCGTCACCGGAACTAAGACATCATGTCCAAACTAGCCTGGCAATGCTCCTGTGCACAAATCGAGCTCCATGAAGACACGGTGTACTAAAGTTGGTGTGGAACTTGAGTGTCCTGCACAGAGCCCTGACTCGACCCCACTGAACACCGTTGGGATGAGCTGGCACGGTGACTGCACCCCAGACGTCCTCACTGATCCGGAGTGGAACATTACTGTTTCTCCAGCATCCACCACATTCACCCTGCGTCATAACGGAGGAGGCAAAGTTTCCTCGTCCGTGCTAACAAAGCGTTCCTTCAGCCGCTGCAGAAGCGCCTGCATATGAGATGAGCTCAACTCATGTTATGCATCATGCCACATCAGCACGGCTGGAAAAGCCAGCGAGCGGACTCTATAATGCGGAGATCTTATCAATAAGCAGCACACAGGCTCGGTTGATGCCGGGTGCAACCCTGTGACCCTGGTGTCACGCTGAGCGCGTCACTGTGTCCAGTTGCTTGGCTTGCGTGGAATGCAACAGTCACGCCAACCCATAAAAGATCCTTTCAGCAAGAGGCTGCGTTGTCCAGAGGCCCAACACTGGCCGTGTGTGATGGTGAAACGTCTACATCCAGCTGCTGATGTCACAGCTGGCTGCCGTGATGTCACGCTCACTTCCGTGTTGTCTCAGACTGCGTGCTTCATTTGCAAAAGTGGAACTCGGGAGATATGCTGATGCTGATTTATTCAGCTTTTCGATCTTGACAGGAAACGGACAGGGGGGTTCATTTATGATTAACTCGTGTGGCATTTTAAAGAAGAAATGTCACGTTTAAGTAGCGATTTCAGCAGGGTTAAACCCTCTGCAATGTAAAAGAATTAAATGACGTGTGTCACAGACCTAAAAGAAAATAATAATAAAGTGCTTGATGTATAGTGCAGCTATTTAACAGTCTACAAAGCCTGATAAGGTGCTATAACACCTCACGAGGATGCTGTATTCTTTATCCTGATTGGTCAGAGGTCGGCATGAGGCGACGTTTACATTTTTGGTTATGTAAATCTTCCAGACAGAGAAGTTTACGCGTTCTAGTCTAGTCGTTTTTTTGTATTATTAACATCAAAAGACAGAAAAATAACTTTTAAATCTATGTACATGTAGAAATTACAAATACGTGTCATTATTTAATAAACGATCTAATAACTGTTGACGGAAAAAATAACTGCATGTCAGAGATAAGGTAATATTTTCAAAAACGGAATTTTTCAGGAATGAACTGTTTTACACTTGTAAACAGTCTCATTTAATGGTTTTACAGTAGTCAATATTTTTACTGTAATAGTTAAAAAAAAATCTATTAGAGGTTCTGTGACATTCAGGCAGCACTCGCCATCACCTGCGAATGCTATAAATTGCATTTGTCTGCTTTTCAAACTCTGACTTGTCAAAGCATAACTAATTAAGAGATGCACTAAGATGATGACCAGTAAAACTCTGCTGTCTCGACACTTTCTGGCCCGTATTCACGCAGATCTTCTGAAACATGATAAAGTTTATGTGATTATGTGAGTTTATATTAGATGCGGCATTAAGTTCGCAAATTTTATACTTGTTTTCTTTTCTTTTGAACATAGGGTCAGGTTTGATATGTGGCTTTATATAGACTCAAATAATGCATATTATTGAGCGACTAATAGAGTACAGCGACTACCGACGGGGGTGAAGATCCGTGACGAAGCGTGCACACCTCTTCATCTCGTAGCATGATTTTAAACACAAAGGCCAAATCTCTTTACAGAATGGTTCATTTACACCAGTGGTCCCCAACCTTTTTTTCGCCAAGGACCGGTCAGTTTTTGATAATTTTACCCCGGCCGGCTGGGGGGATGTCGGCTATACAATTAAATTAAAATTAATAATTTTAATTTAATTGTATTTAATCATGCCTTTTTAACTCACTACAACACTAAATCAATGAGAACCCTGAGCTTGTTTCTTTGCAACGAGACGGTTCCATCTGGGGTAATAGGAGACAATGACACCCGAAGTGTGTTGCTTATGTCCAGTTTATTCCGTGGTTTTGTTTTGGTTGCTGTCACTGCAGAAAACCCCGCTTCACACAGATAGCATGTTGGAAATGGCGATAGGGATTTAAGTGCTGTGGTGACAATCTCAGGGTATTCCGCCATGACTTTAATCCAGAACACTGGCAGAGTTTCTAACTTTCTAACGACGTCTGTTTCGTGCTCATTTTTGCTAATTTGCCGGTTAAATTTGAGCAAAAACAATATACACGTACACCAAGCACTGTTAAACATGACAAAGTACCGGTGAACAGAGAGAAGAGCGATACACACCAAAGCTACACCAAAGCTACAACGCCACTGCCGCTCGCAGCCGCTCAGCTCCAGACGTCACCTAAACCCGGCCTGATATCACGAAATTTTGCGCATTACGCGGTATTGGTGCGGTATTTAGGTGACGTCTCTCAGCTCCCGGTTAACCTCTTGTCCATGGAAAGTCACACAAACCCGAGAGAAATACACCACAGTAAATAAAATGGAAATTATTTAATGTTCCTTGGGCGGCCCGGTACCATTGGGGGTTGGGGACCAATGATTTACCCGGGGGTTGGGGACCACTGATTTAAACAAGGCGACAGATTTGTGGTCAGTTATAACGGTAGTTGCTCTACCTACTGATAAACCTTATTACTCTGACTTGTAGGTGTAATTAATAAGTAATGAACAATTGAGTGCTGGGATTCAACTCAACATGTGTGAAGCACATGTGTGGGCATGTGGTAGCCTAGTGTTTAAGGTGCTGGGCTACCAATCGAAAGGTTGTGAGTTTAAATCCCAGGTCAACCAAGCTGCCACTGTTGGGCCCCTGAGCAAGGCCCTTAACCCTCAATTGATCAGCTGTATAAAAAAAAGTGAGATGATGTAAGTCGCTCTGGATAAGGATGTCTGACAAATGATGTAAATGTAAGCAGTTACCGTTGATTATCGTTGTATCACTGTCAATTTTGTGTAACATCACAGTGTTATAAAAATTAAAAAAAATATATTTTTCTTATGAAATTATATCCTCCTAATAACGAGTGATCGTATACGAGCTTCACACCAAGATTTTTTGTTTTTTAATTAAAAATTGTCGTTGTCTTTGGTCTCAAGGACAATAAAAGCCTCTGATCTAATCTCTTTCTTTCATTTCATTTATTACGCCAAAATGTTTTTACAACAGATATTATAAAATGTGGAAATGATAGATAGATAGATAGATAGATAGATAGATAGATAGATAGATAGAATAGAAAGTGGCATACGGCTAAGTACGGTGAAAGTACAGAATTCGTTTTCTGATTTTTGACCCATTCAAAGTGAACACACACACTGTGAACACACACCTGGAGCAGTGGGCAGCCATTTATGCTGCGGTGCCAGTTGGGGGGTTCGGTGCCTTGCTCAAGGGCACCTCAGTCGTGGCCGGCCCGAGACTCGAACCCACAACCTTAGGATTACCATTAGGCCACGACTTGCCCCAAATAGATAGATAGATAGATAGATAGATAGATAGATAGATAGATATAAGTCGACGTAATTCGAATGAAGGTTTTTTTTAAAGATTTCTTTTTTCAAGACCTTTGGCACATTAAATAGTTTATTTACAATGAAACTATAAAACAATTCATCTGACATTATCTTATTTAAAGCATAACATAGGAGTGGTTTTATTTTTTGTGCTCAGATGGTGATAACGTGTGAGAGAAAACAGGGACGTTGGAGGTTTTTGTTGTTGTCTGTTTGAACAAATTAATTCTTAAGACTTTCTATATTAGTTTTATCACTGAGGTTGTATATAAACACGTATAGGTCTAAAACCAAATCATTTATTTTCCTTTGTACGACTTGTTACAAACTAAAATGTATTTATTTATAGCGTGTCATTCAGCTAGAGCCTTAAATTTAATCACGATTAAATTTATTCGATAATCAAACACCAAACTAAACTTAGCGACAAACGTTAGCATGCTAAAGCTAATACACAACCGAAAGGATTAGCAACGCGGCTAAAATGTCTGGCTTTTTTTTTAATCAACATAAAGACACTTTACACATGACAAATGGTCTACGTTATCAATCACAGCCTTGTTTATTTTTAATAACAGTTAGAGTTTTCCTTCATACGTACAGACATACAGTAAAACTTAGCGAGCTACGTGCTAGCAAGCTAACGCTAACGTTAGCTGCCTAGCCGAGACAAACCGACCGTAACAGCTCACTATTCGTCAAAAACGGTGATGAAAAACTCCTTTATAAGACGTCTTTAGTGATACATACCAGCTCATTGTGTCGTGTTTACTCCAGTTTGACCGTGAAACACAACTTTATTTCCAAAAGCATCGCCTTGCCTACAACCAAACAACAACAACAACTCTGTGACCAGGAACTGAGGACGTTGTCGAAGCTCAAATGGTTAAAAAGTAGTGCACTAGATAGGGTGTGAAAGTCATTCTGCTGCGTCCTAAATAGTATTCATTGCTAGAGAATAATGATCTGTTTGGTATTTTACTCTTTAAAGGGTTTAAAATACGGAAAGCGAAGTGGTTAACTTTAGTGTCATTTCTTTAGTGTCATTACTGTCAATGTCTCGATATCTTTATTCCACTTATATCCCAGCAAATGACCAACCTCATTTTTTAAATTATTTATTTATTTATTTATTTATTTATTTATTTATTTATTTTAACAAAGAATTTGTAGTTTTACTTATTGTGAAGTTACGGATTTTTATGTTTTGTTTCGTTTTGTTTTTAAACAGTTGTTCTGTAATCGAACTTTTAGATTCCAAGAAAAAAATGCAAAGTGCAAACTTTTCTGTCATGAAGACTTTCATGTGGTGGAAAACCTATAGTTAGAGTTTCAAATCAAAATCAAATCAAATCAAATCGTATTTTATTTGTCACATACACATAAATACAGGGTACGACATACAGTGAAATGCTTAAAAAAGGAATGCAATTTAGGATAATAAAAAAAAAGCCAAAAGGAGATAGATAAGTTTAAGTTTATTTCACTTACATCCCAGCAAATAAGCAACCTTTTTATTATTTATTTATTTATTTATTTATTTATTTATTTATTTATTTATTTACTTATTTATTAAGAATTTGTAGTTTTACTTATTGTGAATTTATGGATTTTTTATGTTTTGTTTTGTTTTTAAACAGTTGTTCTGTAATCTAACTTTTAGATTCCAAAAAAATGCAAAGTGCAAACTTTTCTGTCATGAAGACTTTCCTGTGGTGGAAAAACTATAGATAGAGTTTAACCTCAGACTTAATTACAAATTAAAGACACTATAGATGTTCCAAAAATGTTTCTTTACATCCAAACCAAACATTTTCAAATAATTGTATAGATAGCAACATAAAGGAAGTGGATATATATTAATTTGTCTTAATTGTACACAGGTCAGATGTTCAATGTCTAAACACTGGCACTGGAAACTCCTTCAATAAATATTAAATAAGGACAACATCAGAGTAAATGACACTTTCTCAATAAAATTACAGTTTTTGTAATTGTTTAAGAGCAAAATCTACTATACAAGTTGTTAATCAACAACTTCTGACCAAAATCATTATCATATTGTGATACTTGTTTTTGCCTTTCTGTTTTTCCACCCATGTTTCATTGTTTCAATACATTTAGTCCTATATAAAAACCTCATAATGTGACCTTTCTGGGAGTAAGGTTAACGTGACGCTCATTTCGCAAAGCATTATGAAAGAAAGTCAGCAAAAGGTGTGTGTCCAAATATCTTTTATGAACATGTAGTGTTAAATAGTTATGATGTCAAACTAATAATAGTTGCATGATCCTGCTATGGAACCTAAAGTGACTCATAAAACTGGTTATGGTACAGTAGAAGAAAAAGAAGAAGCCTTTATTTATCTGTGACACATCCACAGCAGTAAAATTCTTCTCTTCGCATATCTAGTTTTGGGTTTGGGGTTGCAGGACAGGGTCAGCCATGATACAGCATACTGGAACAGAAAGCTTGCTCAAGGGTCTAACAGTGGCAGCTTGGCAATGCAGGGGCTTGAACCCTGAAATTCCACTCAATAACCCAGAACCTTAACCATTTCATGGACATAATGTGATGCAGAATTTAAATAAAGTCTTTCAAACCATCAAATGGTTATAAGTATACCTAATAGTTCTCTCTATATCCTTTCTCTCTCTCCCTCTCTCCTGCTCTGTCGAGTTATACTTGCCACTCCCAGTGTTCTGAGTTTCCAGCACGACTGCTACTTCTTTCTGGACCTACCTGGTTGAAGTCTTCTCTCTTGGTGGTGCTCTCTGATGAGGATAGATCTGCATGGACAGCCCGTGACCAATGGATTACTGTGTATAGAATCACTCTCTCAGTCTCACTCATTTTCTTATCCGAACTTTTCGGGTCACGAGGAGCCTGTGCCTATCTCAGGGGTCATCGGGCATCAAGGCAGGATACACCCTAGATGGAGTACCAACCCATCGCAGGGCACACACACACTCTCATTCACTCACGCAATCACACACTACAGACAATTTTCCAGAGATGCCAATCAACCTACCATGCATATCTTTGGACCGGGGGAGGAAACCGGAGTACCCGGAGGAAACCCCCGAGGCACGGGGAGAACATGCAAACTCCACACACACAAGGCGGAGGCGGGAATCGAGGAGGGTTACCTAAATGTCACCTAAATGAGGAGGAGGTTCACTTCTGAGCCTGGTTCCTCTCAAGGTTTCTTCATCATATCATCTCAGGGAGTTTTTCCTTGCCACCGTCACCTCAGGCTCGATCATTAGAGAAAATTGTTAAAGATAAATAGCAACTCAATTTTAAACTTCAAATAAATTGAATAGAAATAAAGTGTAACCCAAATAAGTGTGTGGCTTTGGAAAAAAAAAACAGCATTAGGCAGTAATACTGTAGTAATAAATACTATATTAAGGCCTGTAGTATGTCAAATGCATCACTTAACGTTCACATCGAACATGATCTCAGTGACATTTAATGTGGCATGGTGGTGAGATCTTCAGGACAGAATAAGTGGAACGTGGAAATGCCTTGTTGATAGAAGGCAAAGTAGAACGGATAAACTACTTTGAGCTGACAGGAAAGGCTTACCATGACTCAAATGCTCATTCTTTACAACCACATTAAACAGAAAAGCATCTCAGAATGCACAACACATTAACCCTTAAGGTCGATAAGCTACTTCAGAGTGAAGAGCCAGTCCTCTCAGCCGGGAAACTACACTCGGCCCTAAAACTGGACAGCCGAAGACATGAGCTGAATTTTTACCAATCGACTGGTGATATTTCATGCTATGAAAGTGAGTGACAGAGAAATTCATGTCATGCAGTGTGGAACATGGTTTTTTTCCTCTTCATTTCCGAGTGTTTAGAATGATCAGTCACAGCAAGGGGCTCAGAGACCGTAAACTGATGGAGTAAACTCAGACTCTAGCTGAGTGTAATTCCCGAAAGACAAGCGACGGCGGTCGCGTTTACATTGGGGCGACGTCCTCGGGGCATGTCGCTCTGCACGCTTTAGCACAAAAGAGGCTTTTCAGCTTGGCCCTGATCTCCAGATCGGCTGCGAGCCGCCGCGGTCAGAGCAGCAACTATAACTTTATGTGGTCATTATTTCAATCGACAAATGTCTTTCTCTAGAAATCTGCTCGACGCATATTATATCGCAAGCGTGCAACATACAAACAAACTTCTTCGACATGCTCCAGATCTAAAAACCTTCCTTTTCATCTCCAGCTTTAACTTCGACACCGGAGTTTCTTTCCAGACATCTTAAATAAACAGAAAACCTCGAAATGGTAACAAATACACAAGTGTTTAAATCTTCACTACAGAAGAAACGAAACCAAACGTATCAGATGAAGCGTAGGAATATACAGTACACTAGTGTCAGGGTTAGAGCTGCTGGTATAGAAAATTAATCACCGCTTTCAGGACCAGGAGATTTCGACAGCGGCGAGGTGGAAAAACGATTAGAAATAATAGAAATTCTTAGCCATTTGGATACGGCTGTATTTTTCCTTCAAAAAGCTGACCTATTTGATACAGTACATGTGAACAGCAAACTGTCTCTGGATTCAACACACACACACACACACACACACACACACACACACACACACACACACACACACACACACACACACACACACACACACACACACCCAAAGGCTCTGCTTCCAACTGATCTGTGAACACTACCTTCTCTGTTTTCCTGCTTTACTTTGGCCCAGCTTTCTGTCAGTTCTTGGCAATGAACAAAACAAATAAATAAATAAATCGTCTGGAAATAAATAAATAAAAATAAAATCAAAGCAAGAATACTTATGCCAGAAGCTATTTTTGTAACAATAAAGAAAACAACACTTTTTTGTTTTTTCCCCCATACCATGTATAACCATCCCAGAGAAATAAAGATATCAGTCCAAAAGAACAAGAAGCTTCGGAAAAGCGCAGGAGCCAAATCCATTGAGAGCTTCAACGTTTGCCTCTTCCATCAGAGCGCGTAACCTATTCGTGCTGAGATTTTCCTCTTAAAGCAAAGATTTTAGATGACAAGAACACACACACACACACACACACACACACACACACACACACACACACACACACGAATCATTACGATCTGAATCACTAAATCTTGGCCTCGGCTTCAGACGAAATCTGAAAATCGCTGCTTCTCATCATCCCAATAACAAATTTTATGTCATTTTTAAAATAAAAATCTCAGTCATGTGACCAAATTAAAAAAATATATTTTAGGTGTTCATATATTTTACATTTTAGACTGCTTTCTTGAATTTTTGCGACATTTCACTGGAATCGAATGAATTATACCCCTGTGTATATGTTCTGTATTTAAGATGATATCGGTGTAGAACATGAGCTCCTGGATGATACAATTGTTTAATATTTAAACTCAAAGCTGAAACGTTCCAACTTAAATCAGTCGAATGTGCCGCTTGGTATTTAAGGGGTCATTAAGCCCACGAGATGTTGACTTTATATGTTATAGTTATATGCGCAGTTATAACACTGCTTGACATAAGTGCTAATGGATGAGGGGGCATGTTTGTGTCACACCTCTTGAGCTGGGGGTTTGATTCCCGTCTCCAACCGTGTGTGTGAAGAGTCCGTATGCTCTCCCTGTGTTTTGGGGTTTCTTGCCCTTCTCTAAAGACATCCACTACAGTGTAAATCTCTAAATTGTGTGTGTAGGTGTGTGGGATTTTGCCCTGTGATGCGTTGGCACACTGTTCAGGGTGTCCCTTGCCTTGCACTCCGAATCCCCTGAGGTTTTCCGTGACCCTGTGTTGGATAAAAGGTTGATTTATTTTCGATAAATTTGGTATAGAAGCATAGGTCAGAGATATACGAGATGACTAGTTGAGGTTTGGAAGCTGATCATTCGGAGCAGCACGGACGAAAAAGACTAAAGGAAAGACTAAAGCGCCGCTGCATCGCTTTCTTAGAGCTGCAGAGATGAAGCGAGGGCTAAATCCCACTGGCACCACCACTATTCCGAGTGCATTGTGGGAAGGAAACGGTTAATCGGATTGAAAACAGACCAGCATGTTTGATGATGCCGATATATATAACGAGGCGTTCGGAATTGCCATTGTGTCTGTAATAAGACACGCGTCTACGCGACGACGTATGCTGTGAAAGAATGAGACGAAGCCTGCGCTGTTCATGTAGATACATTCATGGCGCTAGATAAGCCAACGTCAACTGACGCCTACGGTCTCGGGCATGCATTCGTTCCGAGGAAACCGACTGAAGACAGAACCACGCTGCTGCCGGGGGGCCGTGTTAATTGGAGGACACATGGCAGAGTTCCAGGACACGCATTGCCCGTGAGTGCTAGGGTTTTCTGCAGGACAGCACAAGGCTCAGCACTACACAGGTCAGTTTATTAGTGTGATGTAAATGGGGGCATTTTCACTCTCTCTGTCAGAGCTGAGAAAAACATCTCAGACAAACACAGAATAATTAGAATAGTGTATGTATGAATTGAGCCCTGGTTTGTTTCTCTTCCAAATAAGATCACGGTTCCTGCCACGAGCGCCTCAGGCCAAGACATAACAATAATAATTACTACAGCAATGCTACACTAAGCCATGCTGTTACAGTATATCGCTTTACAATGTACTCCGGGTCTCCGTGAGGCGAAGACTGCTAATTAAAAGAAAAGATATGGACATATTGACATACACACATGTTCCAAATAACCTTATGGTTTATTTCTTTAATAAACACATCATTCAGTGTGTCTCCATCTTTGTATATTATGCACAAAAACAATATTTCATGGACGTATTATGCATCAGGTTTGACACTGTAGAACAATGCTTCTCCTTTTTTTTTTTAAACGCACTCACAGTTAAAAAACAACAACAAAAAATAAACAACAATAAGAACAAAAAAACAAAAACAAAAAAAACAACACATTCTACATTATGTACACAGTCTTCGGAAATGTACGTTAACACACCCTTTTGCATCCGGTCTCGGATCTCGGAGTACGGGTATCGAAGGGGCGGGTGGGGTGGGGGTTTTGTTGGCGTGTGTGTTCGCACGGACACAGACACACAAAGTAATACTGAAACACATTGCTTTCCTTTAAACTGTACATTCTTAGTAGAAAACACGAGTCGTGTGTTTATATAGGCGGCTGTACAAAAAAGACGATCCTTCTCGGATAGTCGGAATCTCTCGGCGTGTTCCATGTAGGAGGAGGAGATTAAAAAAACAACAACAACGTGGAGATAGCACATTACTGCTGATGAGCTGTAAGGGGAAAAACAAGCAAAGAAAAAAAAAAAAAAAAAAACAGAACATAAATGTCCGAACTGTTTTCATCAAAAGATCGAACAGCATGAACACGACCGAGTTCAGTCAGAAAGCCAGCGTCTCGGATTATCCGTACGTTAATGCTTTAAGGCTGTTATTCCCATCATTTTGGCTGCGTGTGTTGGGACGGATGGAACGTAGCAGGATAAACCAGTAGGAACTCGTCAGCAACGACAATGACACGAACATAAATATCATAATGACACAAACGTGAAAGAAAAGTTTCACATTTCACATCGTATCTTGCCCGACCCCCCGCGACGAGGGGGTCGAGCAGCATGCGTATTGCTCCCGGAAATGTCCTTTCGTCTCAGTGCTAATCCAGACACGCTAGCAACATGTGACGCATGCAGGCATACAGACTAGGGAGGGGGGTGAAAAAATCGTATTAATCACTTTTATAGAAATAAAAAAAATAAAAATAATGAAATGGGAGGACGATTACAAATCTCAGCATTAAACAGAGCACATGTAGCTTTTTGGCTTTACCAGATTACGTACCCGGCGTAAACGCCACAGATCTGATCTTTAATTTCATGCTAATAAGTAAACTGCATTTAGTGAGCTCGGATGCCAAGATACACACTCTTGCTTTTTTTTTTTGTTTTTTTTTTGTGGTATTGTACAAGCAATCTGTTACTGTTTACCAAAAAGCCATCCAGATCCCTTTAATTGTACTGCTGGGATTTTGAGATATTAAGATAATGCAGTCAAATTACACAAGAAACACCCACTTGAATACTACTCAAAAACTCTGAGCCTTTCAGTGCCGCTGTAATATTCAAGGCTTTCCCTTAAAACTCCATCGTCAAGTAGCTTCGCAATAATAATCCCTGCTACGCTCACGAGAGTGACAACACAAAAAAAAAAAAAAAGTTGGCTGTATTAAAAACATATTTGGCACATTCTTTTTAAAAAAGAGGTTCAATTAAATAATTAACAAGCAGTATTTAAAATAAAAAAAAATACAAGAACAACAAACAACAGGAACCAAAGTGCAGCAGAAACAAGGTATTAACAACGTTAAGGAAATTAAATTGCACTTTTTTCGTACTGGATGAGCCGCTGGAAATCTGGTGTAAAAAAATAACTGACTGCAAGTGTAGGTTAGCTTGTATTCTATAGTTGTCGCTTTTTTATTTATTTATTTTTCTTAAATGTACTAATCTGAGCCAGACTGAAATATCGATGGAGAATGTAGGTCCACGGAGCCGGAAATTAGGACTCCCTGAGCCTGTAATGCTTCCCCCCTCCCAAAAAAAAGTGCCCTGTTATTTTTCCCTGGGATGACCTGACTGTCCACTGGCTGCTACCCGACTTTGCTATTCTCCCTGCCATTAAACACTAGTGTGTTCCCTCAACCCCCTAGTAAGGGTCAACGTGAATGTGACTATACCACCTTAAAAAAACAATATATCAAAGAACTAATGCATGAAGAGAGGGAGAGTTTTTAAGAGTCAATGGCTAGGCCTTTCAGAAGAAAGGAAAGAGCTCAGATTTCTTCCTCCCTCTTTCTTATCAAACACTAGTGGCACTCTCAGTCCTATGCGCATGTGGTAACAGTAAGAACGTTGGCCCCGCTGGCTCCGCTGCTCCCACAGGAACGAGGTGGCGATGAGCGAGCAGCTGTTGTCACTGTGGCACTCGAGCTGCCTGCCTTTTCTGCAGGCTTCTTGTCCTTGTGCTTGAGGTGCACCTTGGCGTGGCGCTTACGCTCGTCGCTGCGAGCAAACTTGCGTCCACAGAAGTCGCAGGAGAAAGGCTTCTCGCCAGTGTGTGTGCGGATGTGTGTGGTCAGGTGGTCGCTGCGGCTGAAGGAGCGCATGCAGATGCGGCACTGGAAAGGCTTGTGGCCTGTGTGGATGCGCAGGTGGCGCGTAAGCTCATCAGACCGTGAGAAGCGTCGGTCGCAGTGCTCAGCTGGGCACGCATGGGGACGCTCGTGCACCGGCGTCTTGCTTGGCCGGTTCGGGTACTTTCGAGGGCGGACGGGTTTAAGGGCGAGACCCTGGGGTTGGTGGTGGTGATGGTGCTGGGAAACATGGTGTTGCTGCGAGCTCAGGAATCCAGGCTGCAGCTGCTGTTTGTCCTTAAATGCCCGGATGGTCTCGAGCGGTGTGATAGGTGGTGGATTTACACGAAGGGGCTCGACCGTTTGAAAAGGTTTGTGTTCCATGGCGCCCGCTTCACCCGCGCCACCTTGGTGCTGGAACAGATTGTAGTCGGGGATCATGGAAAAGAGGCTGGCATCCACAGCTTTGGTGTTACTGTGGTACTCAGAGGGTGCATAGTTCAGCGATGACGATGCTGCAGGGCTGTGGTGGAATGCCACCTGCTCCTGGTACATGTCACTGCAGGCGGAATAGGCGGGAAGGGGCGGAGCGTACACTTGGTCAATGTCTGACGATTGGACACTCATGCCACCCGATGAGGACGTCTGAGTGGTGATGGTACCCGGCGAAGGGGAAACGCCGAGGATGCCCGCACTCACCAAGCTGATGATGTTGTTATCCGGGCACCAGCCCGAGCTGCCGATGCTGCCTGATGGCGGGGTGTCGAAGGCAAACTTTCCCAAGTATGTAACTGTTTGACCGCTTCGACTGGATTGAAAACTACTGGAAGCATATGGGAGCTCACTGCTGTTCTTGTCACCTCCCATGCCTAAGTCCATGATATTATCTGTGGGAAGAAAAGGAAAGGTCGACTGAGGAGAAAGCGACACAAAAAACACTTCTATTCTAAAACAGCTATCATTTCAGGGTGGCAAATCAACTGGGTGTTGCTCTTTGCAACAACGCTCTACTCTAACAAGAATAACGTCAAGCTTTTAACTTGGCTACAGAACACAACATCTCTCCATACCTCTGTTAATCGTTCGCTCCAAACGAATAAAAAGAGAATAACGATTAAAAAGTTTGTCGGCTGACTCGAGACTGAACTGACTATCCCCTCCTCCTCCTCTGTGTCTTTTCCTCTTTCCCTCTCTCTTTCTCCCTCCCTCAGGTTCTAAAGTACAACGTGTCCTTCAGAAGATACAGGATTCTCTATAGAACCATGTGTCATATCGAGCAGGCATGCACACTCGCGGTCTCTCTAACACACAAACACACACCTCACAGGGTCGATCTAAATACAAAGTTCATCAATGAACTTGGTTGTGGTGTCATATGTCTATGAAAGCACTCTTTCACAAATCCTCTTCGTGAACATATCGCTTTCTAGTGTCTTTATATATAGAATTTAACACACAGAAAACTAAATTAGACATTAAAAAATACCGGCCCAAGGAATTCAGGCTGGATTTGTCTTGGTGTTCAGAATTCTGATCAACGGAATACACCAAATCACAGTTCAGGGTGAGAACAAACAAAACAAACAAATAGAAGCACAAACGCACATACAGTATGTGTGCAAAAACAAACACGTTCTCTGAGATTGTAAAGAACTCAATCTGCGACAGGAGAGTGTCTAATTCTGGATCGAGCATGTATTTCACTTAGGTCTAATTTAATTTAGTGTGGATTTGTCATTTATGTCACTTTTAACCTCTCTGAGATGAATAACACGAGGATGAGTTAACACTCATTGTGCATTTATGAGTCCAGATGGATACGAATGAAGGACTGTAGGTGCTAAATTAACACTGGTGATATTTTTTCCTCTCTGTGCTGTGTGTGTATGTGTGTGTGTGTGTGTGTGTGTGTGTGTGTGTGTGTGTGTGAGAGAGAGAGAGAGAGAGAGATAGAGAGAGAGAGAGCCAGAGAGAGAGACAGAGGGACAGAGAGAGAGAGGGGCAGAAAGACAAACAGACAGACAGAGAGAGACAGACAGAGAGAGAAACAGAGAGACAGAGAGAGAGAGAGAGACAGAGAGACAGAGAGACAGAGACAGAAAGACACAGAGAGAGAAAGAGACAGAGACAGAAAGACAGAGAGAGAGAGACAGAGACAGAAAGACATACAGAAAGACAGACAGAGAGAGAAAGAAAGACAGACAGAGAGACAGAGAGAGAGACAGAGACAGAAAGACAGACAAAGAGAGATAGACAGACAGAGAGACAGACAGAGAGAGAGACAGACAGATAGAGGGAGAAACAGAAGAGTAAAGTAAGTATTAATGTGTGTAAGAATCTCATTCACATTTATACACGAACCCACGAATCCTGATAGACACAAAAATAACCTCCATCTAAACGAAAATATATTGTCTCTAATTCAAGATCATTAAATATTTCTTCCATCATCATGTTGGAATTTCTTTTTGTATATTTCCCCCTCTATGTAATAACCCAGCACTGTATTCTGAGTAAAACCTAAACTTTATTTATTCGGTTTATAATAGAATTACACACCACTTTATTCTAACATTCTTTACAGTTTCAAAATGACACCTAAATGACACCTAAAACACCGGACAATTTCACGTTTAATACCGAAACATAAAATCCTCTGTTTTTAGACGTCGAACCTTTCGGGTGTTTTTTATTTTATTTTATTTATTTATTTGTTTCATTTTTTTGTTGTTGCTGATATTCGTTTAACGAAGCTGTTGCAATTTAACCCCAATGTTGTAATTTGTAACAATATCTAACTATTTCTAAGCTAAGAATTTACACACTTAACAGATCATTTATTTTTCTGTAGTTTCTTTTTAAAAATCTTTTTTTTTCCGCAAAATGCTTTCTTTTTTTTTCTTTGATATTATTTCTAATTTTTAGGAGATCATTTAATTGATTTGGTCGAAATAATAATTTCACACCTTTATATGCACAGCGTCTGTTTTATTTATTCCTCCCTAATAAATTGTACAATTGCAGTCAAGCCCTTACACAGCCCTTAGAAACTGTGATGTCCGTCTGAAACGCATTACACGAGCACACCAAAATGTGCCGAATTAAATATCTTACAGACATTTATTATAATAAGAGATTTAATGTTTAGCTCTATTTTTTTGGAGCCTCGTGCACGTGTGAAGCGTTTTTGGCACGCAACATATTTCGAAAGCAGCGCGCGCGCCGACCCAAAACCGCCCACCTGCGCCATGGCAGCTCGTGCCTTAAATAACAAAACACTGACAAACCAAATATATAAATAAATAAACAAACAAACAAACAAATAAATAAATAATAGTCATAATAATAATGATTGAAATAATTCTATATGATTGTACAGGTGTTGAGTTTAGCTATAGATTTCTTTACTGTTTCATGAACTGCATTTTATTGAAAAGTAAATTTTAAAATATATATATTTTTCAACTATATAAATAAATATATACTTTACACATTTTAATTACTCGATTTGTCATTTCAATAATCCCATTTTATATCATTTCATCATTTCCAACCTTTCAAATGGTCTAATAAATAAAAGCATAAATAAATAAAAAAAAAATTAAAAAAAAAGCAACCAATAAACCATAAAACCAGTAAATTCCAGTACAAAAACACTGTAGGTGTTCATTCATTCAGCACTGCACTTGTGTTTGTTTCAGCACGTGCGCTCTACCACCTGGATGCTCTCTACCTTCTCCTATCACGTGATATTCCCACGTTAAACGCGTGTCCGTAATACACGTTATCTTAAAAAACGACCACACTCACTGCTGGGATGGTTGTGTGTTAACGCTTTGGACACTTTGTTAATCTGTAGAATGACGATGAGCTACTGAACATCATCTGAGGACGGTGAACAGGTAGCGAGCGAGCGCGCGCACACACATACACACACACACAGCGCGCTTGTATGGGGTCCAGATACCAATAAGATATGTTCACTAATCACTCATCTGACATCCCATCGATCTACCCAGCGGGGCTCGTTTATAGTGTTATAAACAGAGTGTATAAGCATAAGTAGTGTGTGTGTGTGTGTAGTGTGAGTCTGTCCACATATCAGTGAGAGATTAGAGTGAAAGTTACCTGTGTTCATCTGTGAGTAATGCGAGACGGAGTCCGTGCTGGTGAAGATGTTCATGGATGAAGTGGGGATGTCCTCTTCAGGGTAAAGGCTGTCAGGTATGGCGTTGATTAGACTGCTCATGGTAAGAGGGAGCTTCTCTGCTAATTTACCTGTCATAGCAAGAGAAATCAAGTCGGACGTGTGTGCGACAGCGCGCGGGCTTTAACACGCCGGCGGTCTCCAGTCTGTCTTGTATCTAAAGTCCAGAACAATCCCTTTAAAAAGTCTGATTGTATCCAAGTTCCCGGTCGGAATGAAGACAAGACGTCTCGACTCAACCTTCTTCTTATATTGTTTCTTCTCCTTGTTTTGTTTCGTCTCTTAATTTCTACGCATTGCTTTGTTGGTTAGTAGTTGTTGTTTAAAATTTTTTGTTTTGTTTTGTTTTTGTTTTAAAGTCTCTGAATCAAACGGAGCGATGGTGTTGGTGATGATTGCACAAGTGCACTGACTGCTCGCTGTGTAGCTCAGCCGAGGGAACTCCAACGCTTTTTCTCGTTAAAACCAGGGGGGCGGAACAAACCGTGACGTAGATGACCATACATGGAGACACAAAGGAACTGCGGCGTGACGTCACAATGGAAGCACCTCGTAGTGGAACGTTCTGAGCCGCCTGGGGGCCGCGTCCCAAATCGCGACACGCGTGCAGTTCGGGCAGAGAGAAAATCTCGAGTGAAAGGGACGAACGAATCCTGGAGCAAGTCGTTTATGCTTTTATCCCTGGGAATGATTTATTTTATTCCTAAAGACTTTTTTTAAATTATTTTTTATTCGATTGCATGGATGACACGTGTTAAATGGACACGTGCTGGATGCTTTAATGTTATGTTATTTTCAGCTGCGATAAGTCGTGCACGCGTAAAATGCATGAAGCTGAAGTTTATAACCGAGCTGAAAAGCCACAGCAACTCACGCCAACAACGTCTGATTGCTTTTATGCATTTATAAACTTTTTGTGAAGTGCAGCAGAAGGACATGTTTCATGCTTCCACACACTGCGCGTTCAGGTCACTGTCTAAACCCCAGCAGCGTGCACGCGCGTGGCACTTGGGGGAAGTTCGGAGTAAAAAATAAAAAAGGGAAAAATAATACAAAGACAGAGTCCAGCCAATCAGCCACCACGTTTTTGACCGCGCGCGCCACGCTAAAAAAATAAGTGGAAAGTCCATATAAGGCGTTTGTATCCGGCTCCGCCCTCTTCGCTGCCCTTATTTGGTCAGCGCGTTTCCGCCTGCGCGACCTGGTGGAAAAGAGATCGGAACCTGCCGCTATTAAAGGAACCGCAAAGGCCAAACGTCATGGATCATATTTCATCTCCTTAAAGTACCTTAAAGTACCTTAAAGGAGGAAAAAACTTAGCTTTATTTATTGTCATTTAAGGGAAAACAAACTAACTTCATTTTATTGTTTATCAGCTAGTTGCATTTTTATTTTGAGTTGTTAGGATAATGGAGTTAAAATAAAATAAAATTAAAGTTAAGAACTAAAAAATGATCTGATTGGATAAATTAAGGCATATATATATATATATATATATATATATATATATATATATATATATATATATATATATATATATATATATACACGTATATGTATGTATGTATATATACATATATATAATATACAACTTTGATTTGTTGCTAAACAAACAAACAAACAAAAAGTACATGACACAATTGTAATAATCATTATTATTATTATTATATATAGCTCTGTGTAGGATGGACATATACTTGACTCAACACAGTCCAATTAGGAGGCCGGAGAATCCCACGAGACTCATATGTCCAGGTAAAATCCTCCATTCCTGAGCCGGGCTAATCAGTGAGGCACCGAGCCACACTTATTATCGACACTGAGTAAAACTCCAGGCTGCCATGCATGCGCTGGAACGGATGCTGATGCAATATGGAAAGAGAGAGCGAGAAAGAGAGGGAGAGAAAGAGAGGGAGAGAGAGAGAGAGATAAAGTTACAATTTGGACCGCAAATCAGGTTGACATCTGCATGCCGGCTACAAGCCTGTCAACCGATAGGCCAAAAAATGCACAGAAGAATAATAAGTTCCTACTTTTTCCCCCCAGAGGCCTGGGAGCACTGCCATCGAGCCCAGGCTTCTAATGTCTCAGCAGGGCCTCAACAAGCTCCTGAGCTCCCAAACTAACATCTACTATCTAACTGGGATGAAATTCAAACTCTCCATGCCATAATCTTCTGCTCACTGACATTTTACAGACAGAACTATGATATTAGCCCAGCATACATAAATTTTTAATCAGGTGAAAAACAAATCTGTCTGCTCCTAACAATTTGCCTAGAGCTGTGGCCTAGCCAAAAGGTGCCTTGTATGTGTGTACTTACATCATGTGGACTGTTGGCTGGATCCAGCAAAGTATTTCACCGGACCAAATACAGCGCTTGAGTTATACCGAGCTGGTCAATGCATGGAAAAAAAATGGCTGTATTTCCAGGACTTCCGTTTCCCAACTCATTTAAATGACCCGACAACTTTAGAGCATTTGGCAGATACCTTTACCAAGAGCAACTTTAATATATTTCATTTTTTACAGGTTAAGAGCCTTGGTCAAGAACCCAGCAGTAGCAATGCTGGGATTTAAACTCTGAAGCAGTTCAATTTCTAAACTGCTGAGTTTCCACTACCATAAGCCTTCTATAAATCATTTCCATAATAATTTATGCTTTTGCTAAACACTTTACAGAAACAACTTTTGTTGCAGATTCTCTTTCAATTCAAATAATTGACAGGATCTTATGTACAACATTCAAAGGAAGCTCATTGGATGAGAAACTGCCTACACAGAGAGGTTGAGAGATGAGAAAGGGAAAGGGATTTTTTTTTGTATATCATTTTGGCCATTTCTCATGTGATTAATGAAGCGAATAAATGTTACTGCTAAAAGTCAATGATGAGAACAGAAAGTTTACAGATGATTGTATGAAGTGAGTGTTTATAGCCTCAGAATATACTGGATAAAAAAAAAGCCATGTTCATTTATTTGGCTTTAAGCATTCATTCATGTGAAATCACAAACACGGTCATGCACACGTCTCTATTTTTAAAGTCAAAAGGTTAACTAAAAGCACCACAACATAATCACAACCTTATTTATAGCGTTAAATAAATCATTAGCAGTTAAAGCTATAACACTGTTTTCACCATTCAGTCACGTCATTTGCTTATCTGGACCTTTCTACATCCCCAGTTTATGCAACTGGACCTTAAGAAACATTAGTTTGGTGAAAATTATTTTCCACTGGCCATTTAAAGCATGTCTATTCTGTAATATTTTCCCCAATATATTAAATAGTACAGTCTCTATATTTAAATGACCTTTACATCCACCTGGCCTAGTTAATCCCACACAACCGAAGTGTTGCCAAATTCACTATACACCATTCCTATCTCTCAAATTAATCGCCTTGGCAATTGACACTAATACAAATACTAGACGATAGAGACTTGGCCCTAATGAAGCGAAAATAGAGTGAGTGGGAGAGGGGTCTGAATCATGAGAGTATCAGGGGCCGTGGTAAACATAGACACGAAACAGCTAACACACACACACACACACACACACACACACACACAGGCAAATGCACATACACCGGGGGAATCCAGTGGCTCGTTGCCACCGTATGGGCGGGATGTAACATGTGTAGGTGATAGCGTTAAGATAGCATGACACAGCAGGATTTGTCATCAGGGGATTCCTATGGGTTCTCCATCTCCCCACGATCGGAAATATCTCATGATCCGATAAGGATATGAACAGAATTTTTTTTTATACATTCGAGTTTGCAATCACAAATGAAGAATGATCATCTCCCTTTTATCATCCTTCATAAGAATCAGATCATAGGGATACATTTTTGTCCAATTCTGCGATAAAAATGACAGAATTCTGGATATGCCAGGACCCAGTACTTGGCATGCATGCTCGTCTTGGTAGCTCTTTCCATTTCACAGATATTTCATTCATATTGAAGAAGGAAGGCCATTGGCAGTACCAGTTGGGTGGCAGTTGGAGCAGCATGGCAGCAAACACTGAAAGTGAGAATGGAGACATGATTATTTGAATAATACTTTTTATAGACCAAAACAGAGGAAGTAGAACGTTTTTTTTTTCTCTTCTTCAATTCTTCCACTGCTTGATTGCCATGACGTGTATAGCTTGGCAAACTTGCCATAACATTTGCTTAGTCTGTGCTGAAAGCAAATTCACTCTTGTATACCCATCTCCACTTTAATATTTCCCTCTCCAGTTAAATATAATCAAAATGCTTTTCCTTCCTTGTCTTTGCTAGTAGGTACGACATGTTCCTAGTCTTGCTCAATTTTATGTTATTCTTCAGTCTTATCTTGGGTGTCTTTCTCTACCGGGCATGATTTCTGTCTCAAATACACCTAAGAAGAACTGCTTTTCTTATACTCCCAAGTCCTGCGAGCAGAAATGACAGAAAACACATTTGTCACACAATTATCACTGTAGATAATCACTGTAGGTAATGAAGGAGCCTAGAACATTAGTGTCACATCATCCTGGTTCAAGATGGAAAGGTGGTAGAATAGATAGCATGGTTTGATCCAGAGCTTGGGCAAACAGTTTGTGTGGAGTTTTGCATATTTCACACGGTTCCTCCAGGTTCCAAAAAACATGCAAAGTGGGTGGATTAATGAACTGCCTATGCCTAACGGAACAGTGGCCAAGCCAGGGCTATAGCCTCCGTATCCACCTTGACCAGGATAAAGCGAAGTTGACCTAAATACACTTTGTTAACCTCGAAGCAGCTACAAGTGAGGGAATTCTATGTGAGCAGGAAGGCTATTAATATCAGGGCAAAAATAGGAATCGAGATGGAAACATGACAGGACACGCAAGACCTACCAAAGCGGTACGTTTTTTTGTTTCCTCATACAGTACATAATGTTTAGCTTTATTGTTGTGCATAAGTCAATGCCCGGCCGTTCCTGTAGCTGCTGTGTAAACCGTCGTACCATTCAGTCTTTACATCACTATCACCAGGGTTCCCCCGGCTCATTTTGCATGCAGGGATTCCATGGAATTGCTCTCAGCTGTCACAGATCTGTTGAGTGAGATGGCAGGAAAATTCAAAACAACTATGGGCATATAATCAAATTAGTTGTGTTTCTTTCCAGGTTGCATTCAGATCAATTCAAATGACTGTTCCTCGCTAATGTTGCCTGGAGCCAAGCCCTGGAAGCTCTGTTACACGATTATTTATATACATTTTGAAACGATGTGTTATGATTAAACACCACAAACATAATACGTTGTTAAAAAAGCATTTCCAATACAAAACATATATATTTCCAATATTGACAATGGAACAGTGTTTGGTTATTCCACTGTTTTGAATAATGATAATGATTTATTTAGCTCATGATGGTTGGACCGATGGTTGGATGGTTATACAAATTGACTCCATATAATATACAATCAGCTAAAAACATTCATGTATTACTTAATTAGTACATTATATTTGTCACAAGAAATGGCATTTCAGTCATTTTTGTACCCTTGTCATTGTGTGAGTGTTGAGGCAGGAGTGACAGGAGTGACATCTGGACAGCGGTGCACTGGGAGTGGTCAAGCTGAGATGCTGGAACCAGTGAAAAATTTGGTTTTGAACCAAAACTGACCACATCATTCTGTAAAGGCAACTGAGCCTACATATATATATGCCAGTCCTAGGTATCATACTTGGTCAAATAGAATACACACACACACACACACACACACACACACATTTAGACGTGATCAAACCATCCACTTTCTGTCACAAGCTTTCTCGTGCCAAGTCCCTCCCACCACCCCCTCTGTCATCATATAACAGCCACCAAAGAAGGCTAACACATGCTTCCTCAGAGAAACATACAGCTAGCCAGACACATCATATCGATCTGTTGCTCACGCTGAATTGCAGGGCAACCGAACGAGTGCTATTCGCCCTCTTCCACATACCTGAGCTCACAGATGGCTATGATTGGCTGGTGTCACTGTGATTGACAGGGGCGAGAGTACGCCATCAGAGTCCTAGTCAAAACTGGGGATCGGGAATGAAACTCACAATTCCTCAAAAAGAAAAACAAAGATGAGTGTATGATTGTGTTGAGTAGGATTGTGGGTAAGATTGTGGGTTTGACTACTTGTGTCCGAGAACCAAACCAATCCAAACCAAGCTAGGTCATGTTTTTGAGTTCACAACGAGGCCACAAAGATCCTCACCGAATACAGGAAGACAAAGTGTATGTGCTATGCAGTTTGATCTAGGTACAGTACCAAGTTAATCACACCACTAACCTGCACTTAACATCAGAACATAAAAGTTACTCTTCTAAATCTGGCACTTTGTTTCATAAACAGTGATATCCTCTGAGACAGAACAGCAAAAAGAAAACCAATATTCCATCTTCAGCAATGCTCTTTAGTTTTTTTTTTTCTAGTGATGAGAGCTTTGTAAGAAAATGTGTTAAACTGTAGAAGGTTTTTGTACATAAACTCATTTGTATGTATACATATATATATATACACACACACACACACACACTGTACAACCGATATGATGCGGAGAAATTTATTTACCACACAAGGGAGTCTCCAATGTCTAAGGTAAAGTTGGAGCTGTATTTTTGTCTTATAACCCTGACAGTTTTTTTTCTCATTACCTCCACAGATGTTGTTGACTGACGTAAAATGGTGGTATTTTCCAAGACTTTTTTAACAATTTGTTGGTCTTGGTGAGGAAATCGATCATCCTTATCGTTAAATGAGAGCGCAGAAGGCTTCTGTAATAGAACAACATAACGTACTGTATAATGGCACAGATATCATTTTAATAAAACCGTCTGCATTGATGTTGTAAAAATAATCGAAACACTTTGGAAACATTTGCACACTACATTATTAGACCTATTTGACTTGAAATAGCGCTTCATGTAAATTTGTTGCTGAATATAAACATAAAATTACTCAGGTATGTAGAACAGAAACTACACAGTGGAAACTTGCCAGTCACATTCACAAATATGACACTTTAGTCTCCCATTACGAAAAAAAAAAAAAAAAAAACCTCACACACATAACCACGCTGGTTAAAAAAGACATGAACTTCTGCCCCTCCTGTCACTGTAGGACCGCCTGGTCGAAAGTAACTGTGAGAGTATTTTAGTCGTAGTTCCATTGTGGCTTCCGACAAAGTTGTGGTGTTGGTTTCACCCCCTTCTTCCTCTATTGGCCCTGACGTATTTCCTCTCACACTCAGATATTTCCACACACCCCAAAGTGTTCTAGTAGCCACTATTCATCGTTCTGACCCGTTCCTCGAGCTGTTTATTTCTCTGTTTGGATATCTAACACAAAAATGAAATCCCTGAGCTGAAAAAGCCCCAATCCAGAGCATGAGGCAGTGCTTCTGAATGCAACCGAAAGAGTTTGACTGCCAAGAAAGCATAAATGCACTGCTGCAGTGCCCTGGAAGTGAGGGGTGGATTATGCAAGAGTGGTAGAATAGTTTAAAAAAAGTAGTATGTGTGTGTACGAATACTCATCCTCTTACAATATTAGTACTGCATGCAAATAAGTGTTAAGCACACTTCCTTATAAGGGTGTATAAATACATTTGTGATCATTACATAGCCTGATAACACACTCTGCACGGAAGTGACGAATCCAAGGACTGAGGTTTGTTAACATGCTTTTAAGGATGTAGGTTCAGTGTTCAAATCTAATGGCAGATAAAATATCCTACAATACAATTTTGATTGATTAATAAAGCCCTATTTTAAATATGCAAGTAAATATTAAAACAAACAAAGAAGCAAACAAAGATTACAAGTTTGCTTTTAATGAGCTTTCTCTGATTCTAGAACAGGTTACGATTCAGGTGTCTGGCGTCATCTAATCTTTAAAGTGTTGAGTAAGGAACAGGAGCGAGGCCACAGGACCAACAAGTTCAAACTTCTCCACAAACGCTTCAGGATCCCAGTTTCCTAAAGAGTAAAAAAAACACACACACACACACACACACACACACACACACACACACACACACACACACACACACACACACACACACACAAACCACAAATATAATAAGCAGAACTTCCGTTATCATTTATTGTGTTAAACTTTAAAAAACACAAACAATTAAGCAATGCTTATTAAGAACCTGTATAGATCTTGCTTGACATCTGATGGACCTTCTCGATAGTGATTTTATCATTTTTACTGTATATTTTATTAATGATCTGGAATGTTCTTAACTAGTGATGCTGTTTAATGAAATGATTCACGTGTTAAACAATACAATGCCGTAAGGTTTTATTGACATGAGGCCTCTGTTGCTGTCACCATATTTGGAACAGAATTTCTGTCTTCTCTGCACAGAGAGAACATAACTAGAAGTAAAAGAATCTTCAGAATAAACATTTAACAGAGCTGATAAAATAGACCATGATCCTTATGTACTTCCCCAGAACTACTTAAACCTACAGACATGCCAAATCTGTGTTTTCTTGATCTATATTTATCTCACACACAACCCCTCACACTGTTCTGGAGAATCTCAAAGCATTTAAAAGCATAGAAATCTGTCAGCTCTACACGTCTGGCTGGGCGTGAGAAGAGGAGGAGGAAAAAACCCACTGTAGACACGGTAAGTCGATATCAACTAACTAGAGAACTAAGTAGAACCAGCTAACTAGCTTCCTGACTAGCTAAACTTTCAAATGTTAGCTACTGCATTACAAACTGCTGAGATATGAATAACTTCCTTTTTCTGTCGGTTATAGTATGTTTTATGTAACCTCATTTAAATACTGAGTTTCTGTATAAGCTCCAAGTCACACTGTGTCAACAACTGACTAACCAAACAAGGGTTGCGTCATAATCACATACTTATGTACTTATATACATACAAATACTATTACTATTAGGTACTAAGACTAAGCAGTTTTCCCAGTACCCTTATACTATAGCTCTCAAACCTACCAAACCTACGAAATTAGCCGTGTGATATTTTAGCGGTAGCTTCATTGCGGGTTTTTTGATTTGAGACGCAGGTCATGACAATAATCACGATGATGGCGGATGAGAAAAAAAGCACAGGATCATTCTATGGCTAGCTTAGGACTAAATGCTGTCTAAATGTCATCTGATAGAACCCACCTCTGTGCAGCTGATACTGGACTTGTTTTTGGCCTGATTTAGTGACCTCATTTTCTGTACTCACGCTTAATGATAAATGCTGTCGATGTACTCAATTGAAGGATGGAGCTTTGCATGTTTGTCTGATTTGTAATTGGAGGGTGTGGTACTGTGATTCTCTGGGCCTTGAAACACTTCAATACGAGAATAAATGCTCAGGCTTTTGTGGTGCCGGAGAAGGCAACAGGCATACGAGAGCTTTTTTGGCATCACCAATTCCAGACAGCTGTATTCTCTCCATTTGTTTATGTGGAAGCCTGAAAGACATCACTTACAATATGAGCTAAATGTTTATGTCTAAGTTCTGAGTGAAATATTTGTAGTGTAAAAGTGATATTTGACTAGCTAACTGCTAACGGAAAATGCTAAGCGCTCAAATTTTCCCTCGAGCAGAACAGAGGTGCTGTTAATTTGGTTAATGTATTTAAAAGTAGTTAAATCTCAATGTCAGTTTCATTCACTAACTTGATCTTCAACACACATGAAAACACTGATTGGTGGAAATGCAGCAGCAGTGAAAAGGGAAAGCCCGTTGTTGTACACACAGAACAACATGCCACATCCTGGAACAAACAGTATCGTGTGTGTGTGTGTGTGTGTGTGTGTGTTTGCATGCAAATAGATGTGGGAGAGTGTAAAAATATGAACTGAAAAGAAAAAAAGAGAAATAAAAAGGTCATGCTCACCCACAGAGAGGCAGGCCAGTATTAATATAGCGACTGTCACAATTCTTGTTGCTCTAACCAGTACAATTACCATCTCATAGCCTTCCATTAGAGGTGAGCAAGAGCAGAGATGTGACAAAGTGAAGGGCACAGGTGGTGTTTAGACGAAAATAATAAGCACAGACTAGGTCCTGCTTTTCGCTCAATTATGAGATACTGGGAGTCAGGTAAGTCTGTGAGAACAGTGTGTCCAGTTCTCTGGTGATTAAGTGTGAGAGATGGAGTAAGGGGACCTGGCATTATGAGGTCAGGTGACCTTTAGGCCTTCAGGTCTGAGAACAAGAGGAGATAATGTTCCGCCTCTGCACAAAGCTAGCCCCATCTGACCCTAGCATGGTCAGGGCAACACACACACATATACACACACACTATTATCTGACCACTACTAGATATTAACAGATGTGATGGTAGATCCTTCTAGATCCAGCGAATATCAAGTGACGTCTTTCATCCACCATGTTAGGTTCAAGAACAAAGAAGAAGCTAGATAATCACAACATTTTGACGTCGTGATTATCAGTGGGTCATATGACAATACCATGTATGTAGGCTGCACCTGAGTTCATTCATTCATTCATTTTCTACCGCTTATCCGAACTACTCGGGTCACGGGGAGCCTGTGCCTATCTCAGGTGTCATCGGACATCGAGGCAGGATACACCCTGGACGGAGTGTCAACCCATCGCAGGGCACACACACACACACACACACACACACACTCTCATTTACTCACGCTCTCACACACTACAGACAATTTTCCAGAGATGTCAATCAACCTACCATGAATGTCTTTGGACTGGGGGAGGAAAACGAAGTACCCGGAGGAAACCCCCGAGGCACAGGGAGAACATGCAAACTCCACACACACAAGGCGGAGGCATAAACCTGAGGTAGGAAATCAAAATTAAAATAATCTCCCTTAAAACACATCTTCTCTGAGACATCGTTTTTCATTTTCTTCTTCTCTATTTGGTTTGTTATGACAGGAGATGATAGGAAAATTACTTAATACTGGAGAAAAACCACAAAACCTTGTTTCTCCCACACAATGTAGTGGAATCATTTTTAATATACTGTACATCATATTAAACCCTTACATTAACCCCTCCCCCATGTCTCTATGTAAAACCAATCCTGTCCAAATATGGAATATCTCCAAAGGCATCAGCTAGATTTTTCAGCCCAAGAGAAACAATGACCCCAGAACCATTCCAGCAGCTCATGTGGTTCACAGTTGATGTGTCAGGACGTACCTATGCCTGGGTTACATCACCTAAACACACAGATAGAGCTGATGTTGGCAGGGTGGAGTGACTTCAAAAAGCTTTCATGCTATTCACATACATGACGCTACCTTTTTTCCTGCCTTCTTTTAAACACACTATTTCACACACGCATTCATCAGTATATTAAGTAAACTTTCAGTAAAGCTCATCAAATGTCTGGTTTAAGACCTATAACTTTAGTGATCCAACTTATAAGTGATATAATATAATAAACGTCCTGTAAGATAGGAGCTTTCATGACTGGTTCAGCATTCAAAATGTCTTTGAGGGAAAGTCACATCGTGTACTGAGAGGTTTGACTGGAAAACAATAACCATGCTTTCATGTCCCACACTCCTCTCTGATTGGCTGGTGTCACTTTATTGTCACTGACCACAGTAAGTGTACTTCTGCATTAATAGATCTGATTGGGCAGAGTAGTAGGTTTACTTACATACAGATTTACACACAGGTCTAAATATAGTGTCAGCAGTTTGTGTTTGGGCTAATTTCAGCACGCAGACGCATACTTTCCACTTCCCCGATCTGTCGAGTCATGGAACAGCGAGAGATAGGAAGTGAGGAGAGTGTGGTGATTTCTTCCTCTCTTCTCGACCCACTTCACCCCTCCCCCCTTTGACGCGTTTAAGCGGTGCAGGAAGTGAAAGAAAAGTCTGCCCCGGAGATACTTTTTATATTGCGATGTGGTTTCAAATCATAGTTCAAGACTATGATCATTTATGACGTTCAAACCACCTGCGTATTATCGTGTAGGTCCTGCTTATGCCACAAAAACATGATCTGTTGAGACTCAGACTTCACAAGACCTCTGAAGGTGTGCTGTGGTATCTTGCATAAAAATCCTGTAATGTCCTGCATTTGCCTTCACCCTTCACACGTCAATGAGACTTGGGCATTTTTTTACCATTTGTCCTTCCTGTTGGACTGCTAGTAGGTCCAAACCACTGCATATTGCTCTGATCCAGTCATCAACGCAGCCATCAGGTTTACCTTGTTAAAGTCACAAAGATCCATACACTTGCTAATTTTTCCTCCTTCGACCACACCAACTTTTAGATCGGACTTGCTGCCTAATACATCATAATACACCCCTTGACCGCTGCCATTTTAATGATATAATCAATGTTATCCACCTCACCTTTCGGTGGTTTTAAAGTTATGTCTTATCAGTGGTTACTGTAATACTGATATATTGATACCAGGCATTAGTGTGATAGATAATGGATAAATCTCAAAAATGCTGTATAAGAGAAACCTGTTGAAATCCTGAAGCGTTGCACTCTCACACATCTTCTGTGAACATGACCTAGATTGCACTTTGTGTTTGTAGGAGGTGTGTTTGAGTAAGAAAAAGCATTCAGGGGTTTTTCAGTTTTTCAGATGTTAATATAGACAGTATGACTCATGAAAACATGGAGGACCAATGTGGCACGCCGCTCAGCTGCCTACACACACACACCCCTCATTCCTTTTACTGAGCATCTTCAGTTGCAAGAACGTAGTTTTTCAATCCCATTAGTATCATCAAATTACACTACTGGATCATTCTGAGAAGATGTAGTTGAAAAAATTAAAAAGGGAAACAAATGATTGATTCAAGCCATATTTTGACTTTTAATTAATCTAATTTTTAAAACAACAGATTCTTCGGACTTTTGCCTGTCACTCAGCTACACATAGCATTTAAAAAATATAAAAGTAATAAGGAAGAAAACGTCCGCTCTGACAATGGTACAGGAGCATCGTGGGCATTATAACAAGCGGTATCTGATTACAAACGAAATTTGTCAGGCTTATGTCTGTTTCAATACATCGCTATGCTATTAAACAACAATCAAAGTGTGGCACTAACTGTGTGAGTTATCACTGTTTTTACCCCAGAGAGAAATTTACCAAAGTAAATAAAATTATTTTCACATTATTTTTTAAAAATATATTTACAATTTCTTTGATTTTTTGGTGTCAAAAACAAAAAAGGTTTAGATTTTGAAGGTTTCCAACAATGTGACCACAAAGTTTCTCATAGTGCTACAAAATGCATATTATCTATCTATCTATCTATCTATCTATCTATCTATCTATCTATCTATCTATCTATCTATCTATCTATCTATCTATCTATCTATCTATCTATCTATCTATCTATCTATCTATCTATCTATCTATCTATCTATCTATCTATCTATCTATCTATCTATGAATGAATGAATGGTCTGAGCACTGACAGGCTAAATCCCCCCACCCCTTCAACCTCTGCAGCAATGCTGGCAGCATTCATATGTCCATTTTCCAAACACAACCGCTGGATATAATGCTGATCACGTGCACTCAACTTCTTTGGTCCACCATGGCGAGGCCTGTTCTGAGTGGAACCTGTCCTGTTAAACCGCTGTATGGTCTTGCCCACCTTGCTGCAGCTCAGTTTCAGTGTCTTGGCAATCTTCTTATAGCCTATGCCATCTTTATGTAGAGCAGGGGGTGTCCAACCAGTCAGAGACCAAGAGCCACATTTTTTACTGTGTTACCGCAAAGAGCCGCATCATACACATGGGCACACATGATCATCACCTTTTCCCCTGCCATTTTGAGAGCGAACTTGACATAAATTGTTTACTCAAATGATCTTGGTCCTACTGGGAAACTTTGAGGTATTTTCATCTCACTCAAATGCTCGTTTGACGAAAAAACCGTATTGAACTCAAGTGAAGCAAACATGCATATTAAAAAGACACAAATACAAACTTTGATATGAACGTAAGAGCCGCATGAAACCGGGCAAAGAGCCGCATGCGGCTCAGGAGGCGCGGGTTGGCCGCCCCTGATGTAGAGCAACAATTGAGGAGCTCTTTTCCAAAACGCTATAAATCCATTTTAATAGTTTATATGAAAATGACTTTTTTTTTACCTAGACCCAAACATTTTGTTTATATTCAATTTATCCTGTTAAAATGGTCTGTTGGCTCAGTCTGAACATGTTAAACAGTGATTGTTAAATGAAACAACAATTTTGTTGAATATAAATTCAAAGTTTCTTTATATTTTTCCAAAACGCTATAAATCCATCCTTTATTGTAATTTTCTTTTTTTTTAATAAAAAGAGACATAAACCAACAAGAAAACATGCAACATATGACTTCCAAATAAAATAAATAGTAACATAAAATAAATAGTAAAAAATAAATATAAAAAAAAAATGGCTCATCCAGGCCATCAAAAGTGTTATTACAGTTAAAAACACTTATTTTGAAGACTGCGCACAAACAAACATCTCTCGCCTTAGACCGCCACTGGTTGGATTGCGTCGAGCGCTCACCGAATTCTGATTGGTCGAGAGGACATATAGCGTTTAGGCAAAAAACAGGTTTGGTGCTTATCGCGGTTTGGAAAGGAACTGCATCTTGCAGTACATTTTAAACAAGGAAATATAGCGTTTTCGCATGAAACATTGATGGAGCAGTATATAGGTTCACAACACAGCAAAATTATTTGACAAACTCGTTTTTTTATTTTTTTATTTTGCCGTTTATCGCGTTTTGGAAAAGAGCTCTTCAATTCTTTATTTCAGATCCTTAGAGAGTTCTTTGCCATGAGATGCCATGTTGAACTTTGATTGACCAGTATGAGAGAGTGAGAGCGATAACACCACATTTAACACACCTGCTCCCCATTCACACCTGAGACCTTCTAACACTAACGAGTCACATGACACCGGGGAGAAAAAAATGGCTAAATGGGCCCAATTTGGACATTTTCACTTTGGGATGTACTCACTTTTGTGGCCAGCGGTTTAGACATTAATGGCTGTGTGCTGAGTTATTTTGAGGGGACAGCAAATTTACACTGTAATACAAGCTGAACACTCAGAAGGGGACACAAAGGGGGTCCTCAATTTATCTAGGATCCTAAATAAAATGTACTTCTGTAGTGTTTGAGAAATAGTGGCTGTTGGACCTACTGTGTTAAACATCCTCTTTACATAAGCAAATATTCTATAATACTATAATACCCACTCTATCTCTCTTCTTCCACCATCCTCCTTCTTCCTTACCATCAGACAATTAGGTTCAGAAAAGAAGCTTGAGTAATAAAGCCCGTGGTGAAATACTGGGACAGAGCAGCTGAGCTCAAGTCAAGAAGCTTTTATTGTGATTTCAAACATATACATTATATAGCTGACGCAGTACACAATGGAATGAATCGTTTCTCCAGGGCCGTGGAGCTACAGAAAACAGCATAAAGCTTCAAAAAATCAACACAGAGCTAAGGCCTTAAGTCCTAGCCACATTAAAGTGCAACGACTTGACGTGTGCAACCTAGTGCAACAGGGCAAGACAAAAGACAGTGCAAACAGACAATACAAAACAGTACAAGACAAATAAACAAAAATAGCACTGACCAGTGTGCATAGTGTATATTAAAAAGTTCATTGTTCATAGTAGCAGCAGTTTGATGAGATACTGATATGTGGTGTGTAAAAACATCATTGCACAGTCCATTGTAGTTCACACAGTGACCGGACCGGTATGTGTGTTCAGTACAGTTCAGTTCTATTTTGTATCCGAAGTGGGCGCTGCGTGCTATTGCCGCGCCGCCATCTTGAGCTGTGAGGTAGAGCTTGGCTTGGCCCTGGGAGCATTGCTTTTGATTAATGGCTCCTTTGGTGGGTGGGAGAAAAGGCTCAGATGTGCCATTACCACACGGCACTGCTGCTAATAGCTTCAATTACAGTTCATTCCCTGCTGCTGAGCTTGCAGCATCAACCTGCTGTGCATGTGGAGCTCTGCAGGATGAAACAGCTAGGCAAGGGTAGCTTTAGTGAACTGACGATGAATTAGTTATTAGCAACTTTTTGGGAACAGCTAAAGTGTTATTCAGATGGAAGAAGCTTTCTGGACATACTGTATAACTGTTGCCACAGGATATCTGTAGTAATAGTAATAATAATAGATCAATTAGAGACAGGCATAAATCAGAGACGATGGACACGATGGTCGACACAGTGGAGTCCAAAAATAGTCCCTTATTTAAATGTAAGCAAAAAAGTGATTTGACCATGTCAAATGCTTTGCAAAAAAGGTCAGCGTTCCCTCATGCCTACTGTAATTACCTCTACTGAAGCGTGTGTTCAGACAACATTCAAGTGGATTTGAACTAAAATGGATCATATGGTCTTGTGTCCATGCCAGCTTGTGTACACACAGCCACAAATACAGAAAAAACTTCTAAAAATTCATGCAGAACATTTTATTTTCAATTTGTCAATAGGACGGTTTGCAATAAAAATTGTTGTATTACTTTAGAAAAGAAGGCAAAGTAGAAGCATTTTCACTTCATGGCTGTAGTAAATTTGTTAGAATGAACTTAGTTAGACTAAACTTTCAGGTAATAATCACATTACTCAACCTCCGTTGTACAACAAATCCTATCTAAATAGGGATTAAAGGCGGTGTCTCTCTCCGATGTTTGAAAGCCAATGTCGACATTTGAAATCACCAAAACAAACACGCCCCTAACCCAAACAGGTCCCACCCCTGTATTGATAGCTCCGCCCACACATACATACGTAACCCAGGAAACTAATGGAAAGAAATGTGTCTTTATCATAGCTGAAGGGAAGAACAATACGATTGTAGATAAACAAACAAGCAAAAATGACACACAAGCATAATCATGTAAAGGACAAAGGCATATATTAGTTCTGTGTAACAAAGCAAAACCAACGTTACTCACCTATCGAGAAGGAAAAAAGCGCCTCGGCGTCTTAAGTAAAGTCGGCCGCATATTCACAGATTGGAGTTTCCCGAGTCGATAACTCCTGAGCTAAACGCTGTTACTACACAAAACGCGGTTGTAGCTGCCTCTCTACATTACTACGATAGAAAAGATGTGTTATTTGTGTAGTAACAGCGTTTAGCTCAGGAGTTATTGACTCGGGAAATTCCAATCTGTGAATATGTGGCCAACTTCTGCTCCTTCAGTTCTCTCCAGCGCTGGAAAGCTGATCCTATATTAACACAGGTCCTTCTTCTTGCCTTATCGTAAGCCTTTCTATGCTTTCTTTGTTTGTTTTTATCCTCCATGTCAATGTTAAACCCGCTCTCTGCCGCATATTGACAAGCCCCGCCCCTTTCTGCTCATTGGCTACACGTTTGTTTTGATTTATGTTTTGTTTGTCATTCCGACTCATTTTCTGAAGCATTTCTCAAACATCGGAGACCCCACCTTTAAGTCTTCTGAATGTCATCAGTAACGAGAAGAGGAATACTTTCATTTATAAGCATAAAAAATAAATAAAAAGACATGAACGCTATACTTGCTCTACAACTTGCTAGTAGTCATCTTCTCCCAAACTAAAGATGTCCTGAAAGCGTTTCTGTGATCTAGAGCAGAAAAATTGCTCATTTTAGATATACATATCTGATTATTGGCTTAAGTGCTTGCACATGATGAGCATTATGATAACACTTAATAACAACAGCGATGAATTAGCTCAGGCTCGGAGAAGCAGTGCAAATGCCATGGGTTCATAACGTCGGTGTAGACGCCGTGGTACTGTTTCACCCACACACCTGAGTCTACAACAAACAGCAGCACTTTACTACCTACACAATTCTTTTTAACCAGAACAATAAGAGTGTAAGACCACACCAGGGTGCATTTGTGTAAACGACTTATTTCATGTTGACACTTGAAATTTGAGTGTAATATGTAAACGTGTATAAAATTTCCTAAACGCTTACTTCATTGTCAGAGCACAGTTAGTAAAGATAGAAAGCACATCCATGCCAATAAATTCTATGCTACAATTCTAAAATCATTGTGTTCTTTAAGGTATTTCTATTACCAAAGTAAAACTATTGACTTTCCCATTCGACCTACAGCACAAAAAAGACACCAAAACAATAAGGATTGAGTTTTACTAAATAATTATTATTAACATCTGAAATCTTTGACATAAGTTATAATTTGAGTTATAAACCACCAGATACAGCAGAAATGTATGATGTAATGATTTCCAAATCGCACGACGGTTTGTCTGCAATCTTCTTATGGTTTTTTTTTTTTTTTTTACAGAATTTTAGGTTAAAATAAATAGTAAAATAAAGGATTTGCAAAAATGCTGACTCATAAATCTACTGCAAATTTTTTTTATGATATTATTTCACTGACTCAATAGAAAAAATAAATTCAAGTGTCCTTATTGCAAGTGATTTCGAAACCTTGTACCTTTGTATAATTTGTACATTTTTTCAGACCTAACAGATCTCAAACTGAAAGCTCCGAGAAGATCAGCAGAGAATATCCTGATGTCTCTTTTTAGCAGAGATGTGGGACTTGAGTCATATGACCTGACTCGAGTCAGACTTAAGTCACAAATTTGAGACTTGAGACTTGCTTGACAAATATTAAAAAAAAAGACTCGACTTGACCTTGACTTGACATTCATGACTTGACTCGGATTCGAGTTAAATGATTCAGAGATGCGGGACTCGACTTGACTCGAGTCTGACTTAAGTCGCAAATTTGAGACTGAGACTTGCTTGACAAATATTGACAAAAAAAAGACTCGACTTGACTTTGACTTGACATTCATGACTTGAGACTTACTTGTGACTTGCACATGTGTGACTTACTCCCACCTCTGCTTTTTAAACTCACACTCAGAGCATTTATATTTCGATCTCTTTAATATTTAATGGTCGATCAAACGTGAATCACAGGCAAATCAGCAAAAAATAGCCCCCTCTAGGTACAAAAGAACAGCAAGACAAAACAAGGACCGGGTCCCAGACAATCACAACGTACATTGTCTCTTTTATAACAGCAACTCTTGGACACTCTTATCCAAGCTCCCACTGCTTCACATCACACACTTGATAACATCAATGGTTGAAATAAAATATGCATTTTAAACAGGTACTAGAAACTAATAAGCTTTGGGTAGAGTGGCATGGAGAGTATATAAGTGTGAAAGGAAGAATGATCTGTGATACAAGTGGACGTCACTGCTCTGGTCAGAAGGTCATGGTGTGTAAATATAAATAGAGTGTTTAATAGAGGATCTAAATTAAGGATGTCCAGCATTTATGTCACTGTATGTACCTGTGAAGAGGACAGAGAGAGAGAGAGCGAGAGCGAGAGAGAGAGTTGGACATCCAAATGGCACAACAGGGAGTGTGAGGACTTTGTGTTCATTTTGCCACCTCCACCGAACCGTGCCCACGACCAGCGGAACCCCTGGCACTGACACATGCACGTAAAAGCACGATCGAGAGAGGCTGTGTGGAGGAGTGGGGATTCCCCACCAACATGCTCTCTCCTGCCTACTTGCACACCGGCCGCCTCCATGCACCCCCACTGTCTCTTGCGCAACCACCAGCTGTCACTAATCATCCACTGACCCACATTGTACTTCCTACACACACACTCACACTCACACACACACACGTACACGCAAGGCCTGCAGTCTGGGCGCCAGGCCTGATCTTCACTCTTGGCGTCTGTAAAAATGGTAGAAGATCAAAGCTAGGAGAGCGTCAGTGCTGGAGTTGAAATTGAGTTGCTCGACATTAGGGGAAGTGGAAAATGACCATTAGGTCTAAACAGACATACATACACAGCACACACGCACATGCAGGGACTGGGACAGAGACAGAGTGTGTGTTGAAGTCACCACTGGGGAAGTGGAACATGATCATTAGATGACTCCACACCCACAACTGAAGGCTCCAAACTCTCCAATCAGATCAATTAAACAATTAATGTCATGGCAGCATAAGAGACAAGCACTAATCTCCATACATCCTTATTACACTGTGACAGCACTTCCACAAGTGCATATATCTCACTGAAGGCCTGGAAACATTAAACCAATTGTATTTCAATCAACAATCTGGAAAGAAACTTCCGTGATGACCCTCACCTGTAACGACACAAAGGCAACGTGCAGTATGTACAGTAGTAGCGCTGTCTAGCACAATGACACTATCTGTAACTTTTTGGTGACCCTAATATCTGTATTCAGACTTAAACACAGAGTGGGCGTGGCTTCTGACTTTAGTCGTGTCATATACACTGCATGTAAAGTATTTTCAATTGCAAGGGTGTGTTCTAGGGTGTGTGGTCTAGGAGTGTATTTGGGAAAGCCCTGCTATGAATAACCTGTGGTCAAAAGTAGCAGCAGACGCCTCGGGTGCCGCATTTCAAAACAATGTCCACCCTTTTTTTTTTTTTCTCTTTAGAATGATAAAGCTCTTAGAAAGAACATCCTTCGAGCCACTACATCATCTACCACACATCAGACTAATTCAGCAGTGAAATGGGGAAACGGTCTGTGAATGGCCTCGAACAATCTCTGAATGAACGAATCAATGAATAAATGTGTTTAATAGATAAAATAATTTTGCTGACGATATCTTGCTTGTCCCTTGCTTGTACACTCAGGAGTAACAACAGATTTGTTATATTCAGCTGTGTGTAGTTTTTTTAAAAATATATTTGATCTATAGTCTTTCGGCTTATGACGACTAGTAGTCTATTAAGTATATTACATTTCCATTTTTTTTTCCAACGACGATGATCAAATTAACCGAGTGATTATCTCAGTGAATTAAAAGAAAACTTTAATTGTATTTCCTGCGAGTGACTTAGAGAGGAAGAGCAACAGTTTGGCATTATTTCTGGGTGTTCACCATGAACCTCCTCAGCCACTGGAGGGTGGAGTGGCATTTAAGTGCTACTCCAAATTTCTGGAAAGCTACCACGGCAATCGTTTGGAATACGTCTCTGTCAATAAAAATGTATAATCTTCATGAATGTGTTCTCAAACCCATATTATTTCATCCTGTTATAAACCTGGCTATAATTAGAAATGAGTCGGGATTCCAAGCCAAGTTTAAATAGAAGGATTTAGTGGGTCCTATTCAGTCCAAAAGTTAGTCAACTGTCCTAATTCAGATTACTTCTGAAGTCTAATGATGGGTCTGAGATGGGTTTTTTGTACCGTCTAAACCACCACCACAAAACACCAGCACTTGCCTTTAACCCTGATAAAAAAAACAATTATAAAAAATATGAACTAAAATAATAACTAGCATTTTTCAGCTAATTAAGTAACCATAAAAACCTTAATATGATGATATAGGAATAAGAAGATGGTACACATTGACACATCTAATAATGGGATGTGGTAGCTCAGTGGTAAAGGTGTTGGAAGATTGTGGGTTCGAACCCCAGGTCCACCAAGCTGCCACTGCTGGGCCCCTGAGCAAGGCCCTTAACCCTCAGTTGTAAGTCACTCTGGATAAGGGTGTCTGCTAAATGCCATAAACGTAATAAAATCTAGTATATTTCTGCACGAATAGTCCAAGTATTCAGTTTTTGGTTTAATTGAACAAAATGGCTTCCACAGCCATTCATCTGAATCATGACACATTGTGATTATAACAAACTGTCACACATATGTGCTGGACTTGATAGTGTGCTGACACTGAACAAGAAATTTGTGTCCAAGTGTCTAAGGCGTAACTGTGGCCTGCTTGGGCTCCACCATGTGTGCTAAAGTCTTGTGTAACTCTCAACTCTGAACATGTCCGTATCTTCATGCTAAACTCGTTTGGACGTTACTTTCCACAAAAAAAGACGAATGTGATGAAAAGATCTTCTCAAATGTAAAAGATTCCAAAACAAAGAAACTCTCCAAAGTGCAACGACTGCAGCACGGATTTCACGTCAAACAGCCTTCGTGTTAATAAGGTAGGACCGGCTGCTGACGAAGGTGTCAAAACTTCAAACGGAGTGAAGTGCGTCTCTGACAGTGGGCCTACGTTAGTGAGTCTCAGGACTGAGCTGAAACGCTCACTGAGTGGCGCAGACAGCATGACACTCCCCCTAAACACACTGCTGGCCCACACACTTCACACGCTCGGGAGAGGGGTGCAGAGGAGTACAAAGTCAAGGCAAAGACAACAAGCAAACACTGAAGAGAAAAGTGAAGTGAAGTGAGTCCGGGGAGAATCAGCAAGTCAGAAATAAAAATGTCTACTTTTTTTTTCATATGTTTGAAACAGAATTGATTTTGTATAAAGGTGCATTTACTCTATCAAGTCAGTTTAAAGACGAAATGTCAAATATAAGACGTCAATCCTAAACACGTTGTAATGTAGCATGTATCAAGCAAATGTGGTTGTAGAGTCATTACACGTGTGTGAGGTCCACAGCGACATTCTCATAGCTTCACATGCAGGCTAAGTTCATTACAATATACTAATATAGAAATGTAATAACTAATTTAATCTCTAATATAGAAAATCGAATAACATTTCTTATATAGAATTTTTCCCCCGTCTGTGCTTAAATCAGCTCACACTATGCTGTGAGTGTTTATTCTCTTGACACGCTGTAGTTCCGATCTTCAGTACTGACTTAAGTTCCACCTGATTTCAGTGAATAATGTATAAAACACGTCAATGGTGGCTCAGAGGTTAAGATTTTGGGCTATTGATCGAAAGGGTGAAAGTCTGGTCAAGGTCCCTAACCAAAGTACTGCTTCAGGGGGGGCTATATCACTGCTGACCCTGCCCTCCGACCCCAGCTACCCTCAAGGCTGAGTTGAAGAAGAGTATTTGGTTGTATGTGTATGTGTGTGACAATAAAGTTCACGGTTTGAGTCTTGCAGTTAATCGTAGTAATATATCAATAAATAAGGATTTTTTTTAAATTTTTTTTATTTATTTAATTTACTGTGCAGTTCTCCTCATTTTAGGTTAATGAGTATATTTATTAATTTCATCCTTTTTTTTTTTTTTAAATATTTGTTTTTATCTTATCATATAATCAACATGAACTGGTCTGTTAATTAGTGTTACACATTGGATATCCATCCATTTTCCGTACCACTAATCCTACACAGGGTCAAAGGAAACCTTGAGTCTATCTCAAATGACTGGAAGAACAATACAGAGGACACCAAGGACAGTGTGCCAAACCATCACAGGGCACGATCACACACATGGACACACACTATGGACAATTTAGAAATTGTTTAGAGCCTACAACGCACGTCTTTCGACCGGTGCTGGAAGAAACCCCAAAGCAGGCAGAGATGGGCAGAGATGAGATTCAAACCCCCAACCCTGAGGCAAACGCATTGGACTTTGAATTGCACGTTTACAGATTATAAACCCACTGACAAAAGATGTGCATTAAGCATCAACCAGGTTTGATGAAACGCTCCATGTCATTCATTCTGAAGTCATGTGACATACAGTACAGGACTGTGCAAAGGTCTTAGACACCTTTCTCATCAATGTTTAGTCAACATAAACATATCTGTAATGCTTCAATCATTACTTTTAAAACACAAAATGTTTGGAAAACAAAACAAGACCACTTTTAGATAAAATACAATAAGAAGCAAGTGATAAGTGAAAGGGGGGGGCACGGTGGCTTAGTGGTTAACACGTTTGCCTCACACCTCCAGGGTTGGGGGTTCGATTCCCGCCTCCGCCTTGTGTGTGTGGAGTTTGCATGTTCTCCCCGTGCCTCGGGGGTTTCCTCCGGGTACTCCGGTTTCCTCCCCCGGTCCAAAGACATGCATGGTAGGTTGATTGGCATCTCTGGAAAATTGTCCGTAGTGTGTGTGTGTGAGTGAATGAAAGTGTGTGTGTGTGTGCCCTGCGATGGGTTGGCACTCCGTCCAGGGTGTATCCTGCCTCGATGCCCGATGACGCCTGAGATAGGCACAGGCTCCCCGTGACCCGAGGTAGCTCAGATAAGTGATAGAAAATGAATGAATGAATGAATGAATATCTGCTGTGCTTTATAGTGTTTTTATGAAGAAATGTTTATAAATGATTCCATTACTATTACTGAAGGTCTCTATGCTTTAAAGCATGTCTGTAATATGTAAAACTTTTGCACAGCCCTCAACGTACTCCTGCTATAAACGTTCAGAAACTTTCCGTTCTCCGTCTTCTAGACAGCTTCGATTAAGATTACGTTCTTTCCTTATGGCATGTAAATGGATCAGTATAAGAAATGCACACTTTACTAGCTAGACATCTTTAAACGCCTGATACTTTGTCCTGCTGCGTTTGCTCCATACACTCTGTGATCCTGGAACGAAGACGGCGATGAGAAAAGGAAACGTAATAACGTCGAAGTAGACGTGTCGAATCAACGACTCTTCTTGCTTTAAGTGTGGTGTGAAAGTTAAAAAAAGGGCTTATATGTAACGATGATACTATTTCGGTTTGTTTCAGGTTACTAAAATGAGTCGTCTTTAACACAGGCCAACATTCACGATGACGATCCTAATCACGATGACAAGGAATCCAATTTATATTAGTGAATAACACTAATGCATTTTTTATATGCAGTGACAATCACATTGTGTTACTGTCTACAGTTAGTCCATTAAATATTCAGCGTGTTTGTACAAGTGCACGTGTAATGCGCTGAGATGGAGCTGGTAGACTTTGTACTCTGTTTATTTCAATGTGATCAATCAGGTATAAATGATAAATTAGAGTGCAATTATTTATAATAAGTACTTGGAGGAAATGGCAATGTCTGGCTCTGTGGTGCTTGTCACTGTATGCTTGTACAACTAATTATATGTTATGCTGAAAGGATAGAGTATGATATTTTCAGGTTCATTTAAAATAGGTGGCCGTGGAAGTGAGCTGTGGGTGTGCGTCATGCTGCGGCCCTTATGTAGGTAATAAAATATAGAGCTTTATGTGTACATGTGTTTGTTTGTGGCCTTTTTATTCTTACTTACCCAGTGACTGCTGTTCCTGTTGGCTGAGAGACAGCACCTGGCCTGTGTTCTGCTCATACAGCAAGAACTTATAACGATGAAATCCAGTACGCTTAGGAGGTGTGGGAGGAGTGTATTCTACAAAGAGAGAGAGAGAGAGAGAGAGAGAGAGAGAGAGAGAGAGAGAAAGAGGGATAGATAGAGATAGAGAGAGGGGAGGTAGATAGATAGATAGATAGATAGATAGATAGATAGATAGATAGATAGATAGATAGATAGATAGATAGATAGAGGGATAGATAGATAGAGAGAGAGGAGGAGAGAGAGAGAGAGAGAGAGATAGATAGAGAGAGAACAAGAGAGAGGGATAGATAGATAGATAGATAGATAGATAGATAGATAGATAGATAGATAGATAGATAGATAGATAGATAGATAGATAGATAGATAGATAGATAGATAGATAGATAGAGAGAGCACTGATTTCTTTCGCATGCATTTTATTTACTTTAATGAGACCAAAAGTCACTCACAGAGGTGTCAAAAAGCATCAAGTATCACTCACCAGATAACAACGTGCCTTTAATGTCTCCTTCTTTGAGTGAGCTTCCCTACACATAAAGAGAGGGAGAGACATAGTTGTGTGTGTGTGTGTGTGTGTGTGTGTGTGTGTGTGTGTGTGTGTGTGTGTGTGTGTGAGAGAGAGAGAGAGAGAGAGAGAGAGGGAGAGAGAGAGAGAGAAAGATACAGATAAGTGAATTCAATAAAGCCCATCAAAACTGAAAAGAGACTGATAGAGAGAGAGAAAGGGACTGAGAAAGGGTGAGAGATGAGAGATAGCACCGAGTATGATGTTCAGAAAGCTTTGAGTTGAATGCCTTCTCTGAGAGTCTTTTACAAGTATCACATAAATTGACATTTTCCCACGTCATGACCAATCCGAGCTTAAACCTGTCAACCATTTCTGTAATATTTAATATTCCCACACAAAGCCACTTCCAGGAGAATTAAATCCAGTGACTGGATTTCAGAATGGCAAATTCCCATAAGATTAATTGTATATTAACTTCCCGTTGCCTAGAAACAGGAATTCATGTAGTGCTCGCTAAGACTTGAACCATTTTTTTTTTAAACAGCCGCTTCTCCAAAGGGCACTCCTATATTTGTCATAGTTGAACCCATATTCTTAGCAGCTCCTGCACACAAGTGCTTCACTGTAAATAGCCCGGTAGATGTTTGCTTAATAAATGTGATGGCGCTGCAGCCGTGCTTGCTCTGTGTAGGAGGATCAGACCTTTAAAGTGCGGTTAGATGGTTGTACACAAAATCCAGATGAAGAAAAGCTAGAATTCTAGGCAGATTTTAGGGGAAAGCACCTGATAAACACCCTCAAAGTGTTCCTAAAGAGTTACAGTCAGTCACAGGAGTGGGACATCATCATCCTGTCCTTAACTCAGCATTGAGCACTGCCTCCTACAGGCTGAAGCACAAACATGCACCACTGATGTCCCTGATGTTCTGGTCAAGAACTTTATTTTTTCTTTGCTTTTTTTGTTGTTGCAACGTCTTGATGCATTGTCATTTAATTTAAATGCATTCAGATGTTTAGAAACATTAACATCTATCTGGGTTATTACAAACTGGGACTTTACTGGGAATTTATTACATATTTGGTATTTATTTCTGCACAAACTTTTGTGTGTGTGTCTGGGGGGTGGGGGTGGGAATTCCACCGTGCCGGAAAGTCCTCCGGTTTCCTCACACTTTCCAAAAACCTGCAGATTGGTACACTTACTTTGTTCATGGACACAACAGTGCTAGCAGGATGATACGCTGAGAAGTACAAAGAAATGATCTTTAAAATTTAATTAAGCAATTAACTTGAAGTTTCTCACAAAAAAAGAGAGAAAGGTGTCTGATGTAAAAGTAAGTATACTCAGTGAACAAATAAAAAACTCCAACCAAACTATTTTCTGCCGAACACACAATTTGGGTTACTGGTGAAACAGATTTCATGCTAACGCGACCACCGAAAACATCACGCCTGTCATCTCCTGTAGTCATCACTCGCAGTTACTTTGTTAAATGAGTCCTACTGCATATGTTCATGTTTGCATCTAAGTCTCCACTAATTTCCACATTCCCATTAATACGATGTTGTATGTGGCTGAAGAATGTCGAGAAATGAAGCTCTTGCTCTTTTTTAGTAGCTAACAGAGAAACCAGATTGTTATTACTTGTGTATGAATAATTTTTCTCCTATTTCCATTATAACTTCGCTAGCAATAACAATGACTCATTGTGACACCGTGTCAGTGCTGTAGATAACTGCTTTCTCTCACAGGAATAACAATAAGAAATAACAACAACCAACAAATTAGCACCAACATCGCTAAACGCATCACAAATAGTATAACACAATTTTATAGAATAATAATATAAACTTGTCTCCAGGGGTTAAGTTTTTTCTTGAAATGTAAAAAAACTCTGCAATCCTGAATCAAATAGCTGTTCTGAATCAAATCCCACCTGCACCCTCACATAATTCTTATGAAAAGACTGAACGCTACTTCAGCGTGCTGCTGCACAGAGGTTTTTAAACAAAGGGAAGCTGAAAACAAAGACACACTAACAAAAGTCAATTGTTTCGATTCCAAATCGTGGACGAGCCAAGAGAAAAGAGAGACGGTGCTCTAAGACTGGGACTCAACAGCTGGAGAGCACATGAACACGTTTAACATGCCGGAGGTGTCAATGACTTCATTATGTCTGAGAAGTCAGAAGGACTGCGGTGCGTGGCCCCCCTGTCAGAGCCGGCAAGCTTCATGTTAGAGAGCTGCAACAATTCATTTGCAACAATTACACACGAAAGTGCAAGAAAGCTTTATTTAGAAGAGCCGATGGGTTGCGCAGCCTGTGGAATCCGGGGTGCCGTTGCCATGACAACACCTAGTCAACAGTATTTGGAGAGCAATGTGCATTTTTCCGCTCTCCCACTTGGTCTGGCTGCGTTATTCTTGCTTGCCCCTTTCACAGAACAACCCGCGCCCTTTTTGCACTCGTGTACTTTATAAATCCCGCACTGCAACAGCGAAAGGGCAGAGCCGAGAGGGTTCTAACAGCGCGGCGTTGCTGAAGTATTGCACAGTAGCTGTAAGGGTGCAAAGCAGTACGGGTCAGAACATCGCTGATGTGGCTCAGAATACATGAAAGACAGTGAGAGAACTCGAGCTACTCTGTTGTTTTAAAAAAAAAAAATCAACAATGCTTGGAGGCTGAAAATCATTAACAGTGAGACAAAATATGTAGGACTTACTGTAAGTGTAGGAAATATTTCTCACAATAACACGGTTTTGTCACACAGAACAGGTCACGTTCTCATTTACAAAGAGCATTTACTTAATGAGATGGCTTAAAATACATTTTCTTGCCTCTTTTAATTATGTCAAAAGGCATGCATTCATCTTCTATAACAGCAGCTCAGACAGAACATCCAGCCCGATGTAAATGCTATAAACTACTTAATGTACTCCATCTAATATGTTATGATTACTATAGCAGCCTCACATTTGTAGGGATCGTGAACAAAAACCGCACTTTTATTTAACAAAAAAAAGTAGAACCATTATTACGGTAAAGTTTTCTGGTAAGAGGTCTTCAGTATCGCTGCTTTGTAACAATCGGTTTTCCGCCACAGGAAATTCTTGAGGTTTCCTGAAGCATTTTGTGTCTTATTATCTTGAAGAGACATACAAAAAATATTTTGCTGTAAGAGCAACTGTTCATAGCTCAAAACACAAACTAACTTGACTCATTGATGTTCCATAACATAAGCCGTCTCTCAAAAGTGATGTTCATGAAAAAATAAAGAAAAAATAGGTAGATGTGGTATAAGTGGAATAAACAGCTGGGGATGTGCAGGTAGAAAAAAACAGTACATATTTACTTTTTATACACTATCAGTACTTCAGATTGCACAATACAATAATAAATGTGGTCTACTTTGTTAATTCCTCCCAGAAGATAAATGAAATGAATCAAATTTAATTCCCTCCTTAGGCTGAGTATACAAACCCTGGGTAAGTCCCCTGTGTTACCCGCAAACTTCCATCAAGAGTTGTGTAGGTGAAAGACGTTCTTGAACAGATTCCAACGTAGCACAAGAGAAACAGTCGCACCTTTTTCCATGACGTTTTACAACTGAAGGATGAGAATGCTCTGTGAGAAGAGCACATGTGGGAATTACTCTGAGTGTGAATAAATTGGGTGATGAACAGGACCAGTTCTATAAGGAAGTCAGATAACCCATACTTTCACAAGATCTGAAAAAAATGCAATGCAAAAGGCATTGTTCACTCACTCATTATTAATTTTAAGCAATGGCTTATAAGCATGTCTCATATCATGTCATAATCTAAGTACTAGATAATTTAAAAGATGCAGAAGATACAATTTTGGGAGACAAAATTTTTCAGTACTGTAGGTTTATTTAGTAAGTAGACTAAATATAAGAGAGGCAAGAGGGATACTACTAGGATGGACAAAAATTAAATACTTTAGCAGGCACTTCAGGCAAGTAAATGCTTCAGTTTGCTGCTTCGTCCAAAGCTCCTGTTCTCCAAAGCTCCAGTGCCTTAAAACTCCAGTTACAAAGCGAAAAAATTCCAGTTCCAATGCGACAGTACACCAAAGCTCCAGTGCTCCAAAGCTCCATCTCCAAAACTCTAGTGCCTTAATTCTCCAACTCCATATCTCCAGTTCTCCAAAACTCTAGTGCCTTAATTCTCCAACTCCATAGTTCCAGTTCTCCAAAACTGCCTAAAAACTCCAGTTCCAAAGCGACAAAATTCCAGCTCCAAATCTCCAGTACTCCAAAGCTCCAGCTCCAAAACTGCAGCGCCTTAATTCTCCAGCTCCATAACTCCAGTTCTCCAAAGCTCCAGTACTCCAAAGCTCCAGCTCCAAAACTACAGTGCCTTAATTCTTCAGCTCCATAGCTCCAGTTCTCCAAAGCTCCAGCACCTAAAACTCCAGTTCCAAAGCGACAACACACCAAAGCTCCAGTGCTCCAAAGTTTATATATAATAATGCTCATATGATTTAGGTGCATGAATAGAGATAAATGAGTATGTGATCTTGCAGCACATCACAAAACAGTGATTTTTTCTTGCACATATACATAAAAGATATTATTGGAGTCTGCGTTAATTAAATTTCCCTTAATATGATTAACAGTACAGAAGGTAGTAGATGTGGAAAGAGGACCCTGTGCTCTATGTTACACTTAAATTAACTGTTATCTTTCTTTTTTCTGGTTGTCTGTTTGACAATATGTTTCAGAAATGAATAGCCCAGACACAAAATCTGTTATTCCCAGGCATCTGGGCTACTAATTTGTCTGGCCCTTTGTAGTATGTATGTATAACTAAATAAGCAAAGCAATACCATTCTACTGGTAGTTAAACTCCACAGGCATGGATGAAAAAACACACCGAGAAAAAGGCTTTATAAAAACAAAGCGCGACGTGTGACCTCCGTCTGTATTATTTCAAACAAACATGAGTAAGCTTCAAGTATCAGTCTCATTTGGTCCGCTACTCGAGTTATAAAACAAACCCAATGACCGATTACAATGGAGTTGAATAACAGAGACATTTTTCAGTGTTATACAGCCCTCAGAGCGTTATTCTGATAAGTCACGTGCATGTGTTTCGAGAGCTCTTAAAATAATCTGCACTTATACAACACAAAACAACAAACAGCTTGGGAAACACACACCCACACACACACACCGAGCAGATTCTGAACTTCTGGCTTGGTTTCTTTTTAGCAAACAAAAGTAACATACTCTTTTTAAACCGCACAAAAGAGCTGGGAAGGCTGATATAAGGACAGTGCAAATCTCAAACGTTTTTAAAAAGCAGCTCGATAAAAAGCTTCTTGTAGCGTTCATGCTCAAGTCAAAATGCACCTACTGTACCAACGTAGGCCTTAACAGTGTGTTGTGTAATGCTTAATCAGATCCCCCTCACTGTGTGCACTAATAAACTTTTGATTTGTGTGTGTGTGTTTGTGTGTGTGTGTGTGTGTGTGAGTGTGGCGGGATCCTCCACTGGACCCAAACAGGTGGGCGCACTCGTTTAGGGGAGGGTATGAGGGATGCCGCTGATGCCCACCCACCTCCAGGCCTCCTTCTCCCATCTCTTTTTGTGTGGGAGAGCGAAAAAGAGAGCGAATGAAAGAGAGAGAGAAAGGGTGAGCAAGCGATTCACTCTTTCAGCCTGAATTACTCATTCATGCCTCCCTGTTTCATCTTTTTTTTCTGGTCCGCATACTTGTTCTGTTCTTTCCTTAATATCGTTCTTTATCTTTGTGCCTCTTAGCAAGCACTCAGCTGTATTTTCTTATAAATTCACTCTTCTCTTTCTCCTCTCAAACACGACACTGGCATTTTTTTTAAGTACCAGATTTTTGTATAGTGAATGTTTAATAATGGACAATGTCACAAAGCAGCTTTACAGAAATGTATAAAGTACAGGAATGATACATTTTAGATATAAATTTGTGACTAAAGAGCCGGAGAGCAAGACGACGACGGTGAGGAAAAACAGCCTGGGACGCTATGAAATAAAGAGACCTTGAGAGGATCCAGACGAATATCTTTACACCAGATACATCACTGTCAATGATGCCAATTGTAGCAAGGCAGAATCTAAACTGTGCTCTGTAAAAATATTAGGAGGAGCTGCTTCAGCATCTTCCTATAAGTAATCTGATAACAGATCTAAATATGAGTGAAATGTACTGTATGAACAAGCATGAGGCAGTAAAGTGAGCTGAAATACGCAAGAGCACTTCACTTCTGCGAGCACTGAGCACTAACACGCGTGCCTGTGAAACATCCTAAAATATTAAAAGGCAATGCAGAGCAAATCCCACTCTGTGATTTTATTATTCAGCAAACTGACTGTTAATGTTCAACCCAAACAACATTCCCTCACTCAGTCCTAGAGGATTGAAGATGTTGGTTCTGACATATGACATGATGACATGATGTTTGGTGTTTTAATAAATAGTAGCTTTGCCTTGTTTCCACCAAACATACATCAGTCCTGTACTCTTTTATTTTTGGCTTACAAGACCAATGTCTGCAAATTCACATTTCTACTAGAAATCAACAGCAGCAAATCTACATATTTCTTTTTCTCTGCTCTTTCCCCTTCGGTGAACTGTTTTTTTTTTCTCGTCAGGAGAATGTTGTGTGAGTTTGGACTGCTGCTTTAGTTTAAAAAATTGGAAAAAATTCATTTTCAGCAGTAATAAACTGTCTAAGCGGCACTCTGACCCAGTAGCATTTCTGTAAATTTCTCTTCATTGTGTTTTTTTTCTGTCCATCCTGTCTTCCTAATCTCCTGCCATTGACCCTGCCTCCATTCCTCTCTTAGGTGGGACTGCTGTGTCTTCTCCTCGCTCCTCCAGCAGAGGGAACAGGGGGGTCTTGCTTGATCGACACCACAACAGAAGGGCTGAGATGCTGAGTGTCTGATAGGGAGAGAGAGAGAGACAGAATACTAGGAGGGTGAAAAAGAGAGAGAGATAGTGTGTGTGTGTATGAGAGAGAGAGAGAGAGAGAGAGAGAGAGAGAGAGAGAGAGAGAGAGAGAGAAGGAAGGAGGTATGGAGAGAAAAAGCACGACAGATGGTGTTCACAGCTCTATTTCTGAGGCTGGACCTCTACCATGAGCCTGGTCCCCCTCCCCCTCTCCTTCTCTCTTACACTTGCTCACTCGTTCCATCCAAAGACTTCCTCTTCCTAAATGAACCGTTAACTGGTTGCACTCGTGGCCTTTCTCTGTCGCTCTTCACATCTCCTCGTTCACTCTTTGCTCCAAGTCCTTTAAATTACACCACACTAACTTATTCAGAACCCCATAGAGCTGCTCTTTCCAACTCTCTTCTAATACTCCTCCCTCCGTAAAAGACCTATTCCAACGAGCTGTCTGTCCCTCGTTCGTCTTGTGAAGTGCCGCATCGCTCGCTCGTCTGCGCTACAAAATTTGTCATGTGATGAAATTACATAACCCAAAGCACATGCCAATTAGAATACCATCGTTGGCAAGTCTTTGATTCTCATCTTAATGAGATTAGAAGCAACATGGCACAGCTCTAACATGCCATCTTCTTCCATTTCTTCTGTGCACTTTAATGGGTTTATTGGAGGATTAGCTGGGTGTTAGCACAAGACAACATTCGTACTGGGAACTGATGCATTTCCAAAAACATGTCTGCGTACTTTAGCAAGAGGAATTCTTTACTGTTCACATTCAAATCCTATATATTTTACCTGCACCGAGACAGGATTATACACTAAATCCTAAAACCACATGCATACGCTGCACCGAAGGCCTCATTTAACATTATTCTCTATCGAAGACACGTTAAATAACTCACCAAGCAAACGACCAAATTGACTATTAAGCTGACCATGTGACCTCGAGCAGAACTCGTCACAGTGACTCACAGTGATTCATTTCCACATTTGTAGGTTTATCGCTCGCCTAAGCGGTTATTAAATAATCGTAACAGTGGTTAGAGCAAACCAGACAAAATTATTTTGCCAAGATTTGGTCACAATCAGAAACAAAGTTCCTCTAGACGAAGATTCCATAAACACACTATTTTTTATACACAGGGCACAAATGATATCTACTCCAGAAATGCTGTCTACAGTCAAATATATCTGGTGTTTCTTCTTATTAGATCGCAATTAACCAAATCTTAGATTATAGGTTTCGTTTTTAATCATTCCGAGACTTAAACGGTCTGTTGTATTGGCAGATCATTTGGCTTTTTTTTTTAGACCTAAATGCTAAAAATAAGCAAATTGATCTTCCAGGTTATCGGCACTACCGTAAGGCTGAGAGATAGACATTATAATATTACATTTGGTTCTATGTCCAAAATACTACAGAAATATGACTAGATCTAAGATATATACTTGCGAATATCTACTTTCTTTCTGGTGTTTAAGGTGTGCCTATGCGTAACAAGGAGTCGTAAGGCTGATGATCCATTTGCAGCTTTTTAATGGCAAACTCGGTAAACGGTAAAACTGAAATGGTAAAACAGGCAGAAGATCAGGGCAGGCAGAAAACATTCAGAAAACTAGTACAAAGATACAGAATCAAAACCGGAAAAAGAAAATACACAGGAAACGCTCAGAATGATCGCCGAAACAGATCGAGACTTTGCACCGGCGTCAAGTTCAAGCTCAGCCTTTATAGGGAGTGGCTGATGAGGAACAGGTGTTGGTGCAATCAGTGTCAGTGATGGATTCTGGGAAGTGTAGTTCGGAAGAGCTTAGTATTCTCGAGACGCGTCTCTGTGCTGGTGTTCGGGAGGCGCGGGCGGTGCACTGACCCTGACACTATTTTTCAGTAAAAGATTTTAATTCTAATAAAAAGAGAATTTAATTCTCACCAGTTCTACAGTACCTGTTCACATGGTTATTTTTGTTTGTACACAGTTTTTTAAAAAAAAAATGAATTCAGTCAGTTTCAAAAATTCAAAAGTTATAGGCTCAAGCTTAAAGGATCAGGATAAAGATCAGCACAAGTATCTCACACACAGTATGTGGTATTGGCCTGCTGTATGTACAGTAAGAGACAAAATCCTCCTTCCTCCCACTTTTATTCTGGGTGCCGAGTCAGCTCTGACTGGGCCCTGTCCTGATACATAGCTCAACCTTCATCTTTCTCACTCTTTGCCTATATCCAGGAGATCTATCCATCACTTTTATCACCCCGTGACCATTTGTGTTCTATCCATTTGCTCGTCGTTGTGAGAAGTGATGCGTGGCCGAAGGGAAACCCCGGGTCTGAGTTCCTTAGGTAACCCTGGAGAGAGTGGGCTGGAGAAGGGGGCTGACTGCGTGTCTGACTCATTTGGAGGGAATCCTAAAATACAAGCACTTCCCACTTTATCAGCAGATGAATACACACACATAAAACACTGTACTAAAAATCAAACGCCCATGCTTAATCCACATAAAGCATCACAACACTCTCCTCTCTCCTACACGAAGACATAATACATAGATTGTCTTTACATTCCCTAGGTAGTAGGGAAATCCTGCTTTCTGTGTGTGTGCGTGCGTGTGTGTGTGTGTGTGTGTGTGTGTGTGTGTGTGTGTGTGTGAGTCATACCTGCACAAATGATGACCCAGACTCAGTAAAGCTGAAAGTGTGGCACTGATAAGCTTTGGTTGACTAACCGGCAACATGAGATGCAGATGGCTAGCCGAGTATGATTAAACTGCTATATGAGACATTGACAAATGTCAGATTTTGTTTGAATGGCACAAATTACACAGATCATCAACAGCCACCTGCCCTTCTAACTAAAATATGAATGGCTAACTTTAATTACTGCCTGGCTTACATTTACCCGACATTTAACTTAACCCCTTTATTTCCATTCAGTGCATTTATACCAGACAGTGAACAGTAAATCTGAACTGTGCTTTTAGGAAAAATACCTAAGCTAATCTAAGTAAGTGCATGTAACCTGCTTCCTGGAGGCTTATTATTAGCTGTTTGGGTACAAGGAGCAGTAAAGTAATAGTGAGGAAGAAGTGAGCTGCACTTTGGACTCAGTGTGCAGTGCTCGCTGAACTGAAGTGCTCACTCTCGTGTCGCTTAATTCACTGCTCGGATTTATGAACACCGAGCACCTTTTTAAATGACTGGCTGATGCTGCTCTGTGAGCTCAGGTCACCGTCCTAACTCTCTCTATTCAACATACTGTTTGAATGCCATGAAGATATTTTATAAGTTTAGTTGTAATTGTAGAGAGACTACTCAGCGTCACACAGTAACACATGGTACTGTATACTGGTTTTTCTGTGCTGTTTCAGAACATTATCTGATGTCCTGATGCGTCCCTACCTGAAACTCTAGATACAGAGTGCAATATCTAACAGCAACAGATTAGTCTATTAGCACAATCCTCTTTGATAAAGGAAAAAAAAAAAAAAGAGTTACCGTAGCAGGTACATCGTAACTATTAACACCATACATTATTTATATTTATCCATTATGTCAGAGGAAAGTGTCTAACACCTTTCTGACAGCGTCACTACGACTATTTTATCACGCTTTCACAAAGCGTCGACTGGATGGCTTGTCATTCGGAACACGGGCCGTCGCAGTACAGTAGGCACCATATTACACCGCGACTCTGTGAGTTTTACACCGCGACTCTCGCTGAAGAGGCACTACTCGCTGTGCCGCTACAGTCACTGTTTAATTCTTCAATTATAATTGAGATGGAAACGGCTCAGAGGTTATGGAAACTGTTGGGGAACCGGGTCCACTTCACAGAAAGGTTAATGAACCCCACGGCCCTCTGGGAGATGGAGTATGCTATTAATTTGACAAACGTGGGAAATGAATGCTTTTATGCTTTTATTGACGGTGACCAGAAAACGGCCTTTGCAGAAATGAAAGGTTTTTAGTCTTGCCGGCTCTCTGCTCGCTGCCGCAAAACAATGACTCCGAATGCATTTGTTGGAAGAAAAGTAAGTACATAATTGTTTGAACGGTAATTACAGGGCAAAATGTTTCTTCATTAATTCCGTTTTTTTTTTCCATGGAAACCGCACAATGAAAACATGCACAAAGGTATGAGTAACACAGGCATGTCCATGATTTATGCAGTGAATGGGACATTTTTGACAGTATGATATCGCTGGTAGTGCGACAGATTTAACTAAACGGGTCGAAAGATTTCAATCCAGCAAAAGGGTTATGAGGAATTCGGAGACCTTAGAAAGGCATCATCAAATTTGGTCACGATAGCAAAGCTAAAACGACACTGTTCTTAAGCGGAATATGAATGAACTGTTTAGGGCAGTGAATTAAATTAAGGCCTGAGTGTGCTGCGAGTTTAACTGTGACATCCAGGATTTTATTTGACTGATTTGTTGAGTTTTGATACAAAATCATACATTGCTGTGTGATGATGATCGGGTGTCTGGCCATATAGTGTGTGAGGAATATTCTCAAAGTTCCTAATGAAACTGAGAGAAGCTGAAAAGCAGCTCTCTTAACCATACCTCCTTAATATAAGTCTTATTTTTGTACACATATCATGAACACACATTTTTAACAAGACCTCGAGGCAGAACTGTGTTTGTTACAGTAATTTACCAACAGACATCTTGCAAGCTTCTACTCTAAGTTTAGGCTGAATCTTACACCCAGGAATAATACACCCAGGAATTAAATACATGACGATAATAATATTTAGACGTTAACAATCCAGTAGTCTTCACTTACACATTTCCTACCGAATGTTCTTCGTACCTTTAAATGTTGATGCTCGTAACGGTCATCAGCATTATCGCCGTGGTAACAATTTCACCATGACAACCCCGTTTCCATTTAAAGCTGCTGGATTGTGTGCGCTTTTTTCAGTTTCCTCAGAGGTGCGTCTCTACTACGCGGAGCCCTCGCCACACCTTTTCACATTTGACTCGGTGTGTTTATTCTTATCTGGGTCTCAGGCTTTCAAGCCTTGGGTTTCAACAAATCTCTTTTCTGAGCAATGTTCTGTAAGTGCACAAAATGGGCAGCAGTGAGACAGACAGACAAACAGGCAGAAAGAAAGAAAGAAAGAAAGAAAGAAAGAAAGAAAGAAAGGAATAAAGAAAGTGGGGGTGCTTGTGTGTGTGTGTGTGTGTGTGTGTGTGTGTGTGTGTGTGTGTGTGTGTGTGTGTGTGCATGCAATGTCAGAGAAAGGGAAGTGATTTAATCCCCCCCAAAGGAGCTCCCCTCTGAACCCCGTATCGTGAACTCGCAGGCAAAACTCTGCGCCGCAGGCAACCCCACACACAATGCGCTGTCTTTTTAATTTCATCAGCTGTGAGAAATCTATAGAGCACACTGGAATTCTAGCACAGCAGCGCCAGGGTGAAAAAGAGAAACGAGAGAGGAGACAGAAATAAACTCGAGCTGTGAGAATAAGAAAGTAATCTCTGAGCTTCGGTGGTGATAGCAGAGATCACATTGCAGGGGTTGTGCTGAATATTTTTAACTGCAATCAAACAGACTTAAATGGGTTACTCTTTTGCTTTATCATCCACCAAATAGTTTTCTCATCACCATAAGGCTGCTAACTAGTCATTCTACTTACTTATTCGATCAGCAACCTCTGCCTCAAAGTCAAACTCAAGGCCAGTATGTATAAAGCTTCAGAGAAATACTTACAAGTTGAAAAATAAAGAAAGTAAAAAAAATTAAAAGCAGGGTGTAAAAATATCTAATACATTTTCCTTGGACACGGTCTTTAGTGAGAAGCCGGAATTAAAACTAGAAGCGAAAATGGATGACATCTGGAACACCGATTAGCCACACCCCAAAAAAAAGTGCACATTAAGCAACTATATGTAAAACTCGATCACGTATATATTTATATACGGTACATTTGTCTCACACCTGAGATGATTGGCATCTCTAAATTGTCCATAATGTGTGAACGGTGTGAACGTTTTGTGTGAGACGGCATGGCGTGGTTGCCGTTGCCAGATGGGTTGATTATTCCAGCAACTAACGATCTGATTTTCACACACATCGCTCTCTAGAGTTTACAGTGTAGGGTGTGAAAAACAAACAAAAAAGGGAGTGGCAGTTTTGTTCCTTAGAGAGGAGAACGGACAGACTGGTGTGATCCGACGGGACAGCAACGGTATCTTTACAACAGCGGTACGAAGAAAAGCATCTCACCTACACGTCACTGAGGTGAATGGGCAACAAAAGTAGAAGACCACATAGATTTCGACTGTTCATTATGTATACGTTACAATTAATAAATCACATATTATAAACTTCAATTGCTATGATGCTAAAAAATAATGGCTGCTACCTCAAGGACATCAAGATAAAGCTGCTGCATACTGACTTTAAGGGGTATGTTTGAGATTTAATCTGTTTCTACAGTACAGTGTTTACTATCTGTACCCAAAGGCAGACCCTACAGCTGGGGGGGAAAAAACATCATACAAGAGACACAAAAATGTACACATATACATACCAGTCTAATTACAGAACATTTACTTCTGTGGTAGTTTGCTGATAAATCTCGCTTATATAAGGAAATCGCACAAAATTATAAATTACTATCGTTAGGGATGTGGTTAAGGTGTTGGACTACCAATCAGAAGGTTGTGAGTTCGAGTCCTACATTAGCGATGCACGAGTCGGTTTTTTCCAACCCGCGGGTCCCGCTTTTATGAAATTATTGGCCTGCCCAGGACCACCCCGCAGCAAAGTGACAATTTCTTTACCTGCCCCAACCCGACCCGCGGGTCACCTGTGGGTTATGAGACGACCCGCTCATAAGTAGTTAAGACTAGTGATGCGTGGGTCGGGTTTTTTCCAACCCGCGGGTCCCACTTTTATGGAATTATTGGCCCGTCTTGGCCCGCCCCACAGTAAAGTGACAATTTCTTTACCCGCCCCAACTTGAGACGACCCGCGCATCACTATCCTACGTCCACCAAGCTGCCACTGCTGGGCCCCTGAGCAAGGCCCTTAACCCTCAATTGCTCAGTTGTATAAAAAATGAGATAAAATGTAAGTCGCTTTGGAAAAGGGCATCTGCTAAATGCTGTAAATGTTATTACCACTAAAACACTTATCAAGTAGTAAACATTCCATAACATTTCAGTGTCAATGGTATCAAAAAATATGATCAATGTCCTATGTCTATGGGCAACATTCCAGTGTCTTTTGGGGGAAATCAGGCAGTTGAAGAGTATATACTTAGCTTTACATTCTCATTAATCAAATCATTCATGCAGTCGTGCAAACTGAATCAACTGAACAGGCCACTGAACTGTTATATTTATTGATTTATTGATTTTTGTATGACATGTAGGTGGAAGCAATTGTGAAAAAGAAAAGAGTGTTGCACAGCCTGGAAACAGTATGATTTACTGTAATTTGATTTACTGTAAAATGATTTACTGTCATGCCAGAATTGCAAGTTAGATTGTCTAGGGCTGAGGCTGGAACGCTGTGAACCTCAAACTTTTCTCAATCCAGTGACTATATGTTCCTGCAAAAAAGTTGTTGCTGCTCATTGTTGGCAGTGTTCAAAAGTTTGTTTGTCTGTCAGGCTGACGGAAATCAGTACACGTAAGTGTGTACACATGGAAGTGCAAATAATGAGATGAGATGCACCTTCTGATGAGACTCGGATGGTTGGGACTAGTTAAGTATGCGACATACAGTACAGTACATCGGATGGTCTATGGGCAAGGCATCTGAGTTTGAGAATAATGGCTAGGTATTGTTGTAATCCTGATTCTTTCAAGGCCACTGTAGCTTTAAGAAAGTCACTAAGTGTAAGGATTCGAATAATCCTATCGAGAGTAGCTAAAGATACCAAGAATTATTTCCGGTTTCATTTGTTTTTGTTTCCAATTAACCACCACCGAAAACCATTAGCCCTACACACTAAATATGTTAGCTGGGCTCATCATATTTGGGTTGAAGTCCTCCAGGTTTTTAAGCGGCAGCATTAATGTGGCATCTGTGCTCATCTGAGTCAAGCTTCAATCCAGACGATGCGCATGTGAAACAGGTCTGTAGCCGGTTGGTGAGAAGACCGAAGGCACTGAGTAATCTTTGAACAGACAGGCTGTGTGTGCTTGTTCATGTGCTCATAGTGGCTGATTTCTAGGGTGCAAGCAGGCCAACCTGCCGTGAGTTCTGCTACACCTCTGACTCACGAGGCCATGTGACGTGAGACCCACATAGCGCTACAAAACTAAAAAGAATGAACAGAACTTGTGCCGTCTTAGCATGGCCTTGCTGAAAATATACCTGGTTGTTAATCGACAGCTGCCATAAAAGCACGGATCCGTTATCCCAGCCCTCCCCCTCCATTCATCAGTTTGACTAGAGTTTCTCAGCGCCCCCTCAGTGGATGGTATTCCTCGACGGCCCTCGCACCTCTCTCTCTCTTTCTTTCTTTCTCTCCTCCACGTTCACTGCATCCCTCCCTCCTCCAAAGTCAGCAGTCTGTTTAATCGTGCCAGGAATGACCAGCTTATGCAAGAGCAGGTAGGCAGCAATCAACCCACACTGGGCTCCTACTGAGAATCTCTCAGCTTTGCTTTCTCTGCTTTCTTCTTTATTATTCTTTTTTTTGTTGCTGCACTTCTTCCTGAAGTTACACTCCTAATTTTCCCACGCTCTCAACCATCCCTTTATCAATGCCCATTTCTCTAGATGCCCTTTCACTTTATCCCAGCATTCTCCCTTCATCTTTTCTCTACATCCACAGATCATCCAGCTTTGGAAAGTGGTAGAGAAAGAAAGATAAAACAGACAAAAAGGACAGCTTGAGAAGGGGTTACATTGTCTGTGGTTGAAAAAATCAGGATTTAAAGCACAATGCATTGTGGGGGCACAGGAAAACAGAGCATCTAACAGAGGAGTGTTAATGTATGAGGTTGTAGAGCAAACATGGATCTGTTCCAGTTAGCTCCACTGTGTTAGCAGGGACGTTTTTATTAGTCTCTGCACTCAGGATAATGTCATACAGGTTACTTCTGTTACTGCAGTGTAAATCATATGAATTATTAGTGATAAGTTTAGTAGTTATCTAACTATCTTGTTATGGATGATTTTAGAGGTTAACACAAGAGGTTATAGCACAACAGCTATATTGAAAATGCTCTAAAATACAAGCTCTTAAAATTTCTAAGACTGATGTAAAACTGTTGCCTGTGTGACAACGAATGGAGGGACGGTGATCCCTTACAAAACAGTTACGGAACTAACAGACCTGCTGAGTGGCCAAGCAGACTGAATAGCCCTTGTAACTTATCAGTTATACACATAAACGAACGAAGCCGACAGCCAAACCTACAGGGACTGAACTAGATGGTTATCTGGCTGTTTTAGATGCCTTTAGCTTTGTTTTAACACTTGCATTCATTTATCCAGATGCAGACTGGTTTGCCAGGAGAGTCTGATATATTTGGTGAAGTGAGAAAGTTGAAAGTCCGTTACTGAGCCGTTACTTTTCGGACCATTTGGTGTAGAGCCTTTTATCAAAAGTGTCAAAGCTTCTTGTTTCATTTTTGTGACAGCAGAAAAGGACTGTTATGAGTAGCGGAGAACACCTTATAGATGCATAAAACCAGACAGCACCAATGTACTGAGTTCATGTCTGTGAAAACAAAATAAGAGGAAAGAGCAATTGAATGAACCTTCTGCCTAGAGCAAGAATCTGCAAACCTAAGATACACAAATACGGTTTATGGAATTGCACAATCGCTCCACGGTTCAATAGAATTCTTCTATGTGAAAGCAAATCTGTGCTTGTTAGTCCCACCCTAAAACAAACCCAGAAATTGCCCTGGGTGTGGTGGCACAGTGGTTAATGATTTGGTCTAATGATAGGAAGGTCAAGTGAAATAGCAGCACCACAAACCTGGACCTTTGAGCAAGACCCATATAAGTTCAAAGGCTCTGCTGCATCATGCTAAATCATCTTAAATGTAACTGCAAGGATAAAAAATGAAAACAATGAAAATTAACATGTAAATGACTCGAGTTTAAAAATACCCCCAAAAAAGATGTTACCCGATGTGATAAATACAAGTACAAATACATGTGGTCTGTATTATAGTTAATCGGCCAATCAAGAATTCGTTGGAGTAGCAGTTATCAAGTACCAGCTTTAACTACATGCAGTATGGGAAGGAAACAGAGGATAGAATTAGAAGCACATTATGTTTCACCTGCATTTCCACAAATATCTTTTCAGTATCCCAAGTGCGGAATTGTGGAATTTTGTAAACGTCCATTTCTGTGCACGACTGGGATTCTGAATTTGCCTTCTTCTAACCCCACTTTCAACTTCCCCTTACAAACAAACTGTTCTGTATGAACTAGGGAGAGGGAGCGGGAGGAGGATGAAGAGCACATGCTTCCTCCCAAACACAAGAAAACCAACTGGATGTTTGTGAATTGCTGGACATCTGAACACACTTTGAGGAAAATTCTAAATACCCTCATCTGCACTATTGAGGTTAAAGATGCCCACGATTGACTATCGTTGACCTGATCGATAGGAGAGACAAATGCCAGCCCTCATATCAAATCTCTGCAGCACAGACTTTCCTGGGACATTCTGTTGTGTCACTTGGGCACTCCTCAATCACCCAGACTTTGTTTTTTGGAGTAACAATTTTCAGGTCCAAGTACAGGATTTGAGACTAACTGTAGCACAAAAGGCATAAATAAACCTAGCACAGGGACAATAAGTTTGTAATGGGTGTGTAGTGATGGCCTTAGCAACTCTTTTTTATTAATGGAATGCTGATTCACGTTTTAGGTTTATACCACCACCTACTGTACAGATGTAACAGCGAATCTAAACTGGGCTATCAGTTGGGGTATGAGGTGAAAAAGCCTCGCTCGGGGCGGCCCACTCTGTGGATTTCACTTCCAAGATCCAAATGACGTGAAGCCTACGCTCTCTGTGAAGTGTGTATGAGTGAGTGGGGTGAAGCCAGGCTACACCAGCAGGAAGCTTCTCCCCTTACCTTGCTGTGGCAACAGAAGCTGCATTCGCCATGAGGAAAGCAGTTGTTATAGCAATGGTATGAGTTTGGCAGGCTGTGTGAGGCGAGCGGACGATATGCGTGGATGTTAGATGGAAAGGAGGATTATTATTATATAAGACAGAGAGAGGGAGGGAGAGAAAGATAGAAGGACAGAAGAGAGAGAGAGAGAGAGAGAGAGAGAGAGAGAGATCACAGTAACCAAAGCAGCCCACATTGCAAAGGGAGAATCACAGTGACAAGCAACATGTGGTAGCAATCACAAGATCCCAGCCTTCTTACAAGCGCTACACAACCACACAGCACACAAATATACACAAGAAAACAATTCTCCCACACATCTTACATACTTGAGTGTGCGTAATACATATGTGAGCACAGACACGTGCTGAAAAAGGGTTCTAAACTGAACCTTTTTTTTGTCACTAGGATGGTTCCATCAAGGCTTCATCCTTCATGCAGCTAGTATGTATCTATTACACGGTAATGTGACTGGACAGTAACTTCATACAAGTGTGTGACTTTACACTGCATGCTTGTAACAGATAAAGTTAAAGGCACACACTTAATTTGCGCAAAATTCAGTTGAAATAATTTCTCCTGTTGTCCTCGTAAGGCCTTGTGTACACTTGACCCTGGTGTGTGTGTGTATATGTGTGAGAATGAATGAGTATGCATGTGTGTGAGTAAATGGGTGTGTATTTAGAAGGAGTGGCAGGTCAATGATTTGTACACAGCAGCACCTTGGAGTACAGCTGAGTGAGACAGAGGAACCCCCCTCAGACTGTAGAGCACCTCCAGATGGCCTTCCATGTTAAAGGCCCATTGTCAGATGTGCTAGACCTGCCATCAGGGAAGAACCATAATATAAACGGCATGGAGTGAGACTGAGTGTGTGGGTGTGTGCGTGCTTGAGCTCAAGTAGTCCCCCTCCTCGTTTCATGTAACATGCACAATGCTACAAAAATGTTCCGCATCAGGTTCAATTCATTCACAAACAAAGAAGTGCACTTTAATTGTTGTTTTTTTTCTTTCTTCCCAAATAGGAATATCATATTCCGAGAACTTTCCATTCACACACAGATTTTAGATCTGATTTTAAAATCGAGAAGGTAACATGCGAGAAATGCTAAATAGATCAAAATCTCTGGTTGTTTTTTGTTTTTTAGGTCGTTGCTGATCTGATCTTTGTAAGATGTTTTTTCCTAATTTAAAGGTTTGTGAACACAACTAACGATGATAGAGTAGAGAAGAAATCTCAATTAAGCTGCAGCTAAGTGGACTGAGAGTGATTGACACTGACAATTTGCAAAGGTGTATGAAACCTGTGCAAATTCACACGTTTCCAGGTCTCTTAAACGCGGAATTAAAATGGATTTTAAAAAAAAAGGAAGGATGAGAAACAGACGTGTACGGCGCCCACCCTCTCTTTCTGAGATACAGGTGGCTCTCGAGGTTAGTGCCACTCGGCGGAAAATGAACTACTCCGCTGGATTGTTTTCTGAATGCAAAAAAACAACAACAATAGCTATGCATATGTCGATAAATCTGTCGGTCTGGGCGTTAGCGCGTTAGCGGAAAAGCGAGCAGCAAAGCAACAGAGAGAGGAAGCAAGAGGGCAGCAGCGCTCATCATTAGTGGGGCTGAAGCGCACTACGCTACCTGCAGTCCATATGCACACAGATGTTCCTTCGGCGAAGTGTGTGGCTCTGACAGGAGGGAGGGGGAAGTGCACCACATGCACGGGTGAAATAAACAGTTGTCAAAGAAGATGATTGATAATTCACAGTTTATCATAATTATAAAAATTCTTTTTTATTTTTTTTATGCACCTCTACAACTCAACCAACAAATAATAAAAAAAAAGACAAGAAACTTTCTTCATGCCAGTTTTAAAAAATCGAGTTCAGGCAGGATGGAAAAGATACATTGGGTTAATTGAGCCTCAGGACTTTTAAACCATGCAGTATTCACGTTGGAAAGAGTAGCTAAACTGTTTCGTATGGTTGAAAACATATCAATAAAAAACCGAGTGTGCCAAATATTGAATTTGGAATCTGACACAAATTTTCGCCCTGGTTTTACGATTTTGACATTAAAACAAAAACAAACAAAAACAAATCCCAAAAATTTCAACTTACAGCTTCGATGTTAATCAGCCAAAGGTGAAGAGTTCAGGATTCCCAGAAAACGTTAATGATTTCAGAGAGGTCAAACAAAAAAAGAATTTTTTTTAAAAATGTTGTATTCAAATAGCTAGTGATGCAAAACTGATATTTTGTTTATTTTGTTTCTCACAACACATAATTAAACAAACCTTAAAAAGAAATAGGCAAAATAATAATAATAATAATAATAATAATAATAATAATAATTGAATTCGTCTGTGGATCCTGTAGGGCTGAGAATGTATACGCAAAAATCATGGTCAGAAATATGATGAACAAAAAGTAAACAAACCACTTCCCAGGTTGTGCAGAAATCATAAAATTCACCTGACACCAAATCATAAAATTCACCTGACACCAAATCATAAAATTCACCCGACACCAAAGATGGACCGCGCTTCTGCTTATTACTATAAAATTAGGGAAATGAATAATTAAAAAACCTTTGTGTGCTGCATTCACAGCTTTTTTTTGTTCTCAGAAATCATCTACAGAATAAAGTTGCCTGTAACCCCAAATTGATCTGACTGACTTAATGCTCTGAATAAGAAATGCATTGTTAGTCTGGTGCATTCCCTTAAATTTGCTGTCAATTCTTTAAACAATAGGAAACCACTTGTAGGAAATGTAATATCTGTGTGAGGTATTCATACTGTCATATTTGTGTGAAGGCTGCACAGTTTTGTCCGTGAGATACGACCGCCTGAATCTCCAGTAAGAGCATCACAGAACAAAAGCATGATGAAGTACAGTATCTCTGCATCACACTGGGGTTAAACTAGAAAGCATTTTGGAGAATCTTTTGTTTAATTAAAAAAAGTTTCACTTTTCCCATTTTTTTTTTTTTATTTTTTGCGAAAGCCCTCAGAGAGTAAAGATGGGCGTGAGTGCAGCCTCGCTGAAGGAAAGCGTCTGTCACACAGGGAGAAACGAGCTGCGCTGAGGGAAATTATACCATGTGAACAAGCACTGGGGCCCTAATAACACCTAACAAATGAAGCGAAAACTTCACATTTTTTAAATACAAAGACAACTATGTCCTGAGTGACACATAAACACACACATACACACAATACAGTCGAATGCATATACACGCACACACACACGCACGTTTCGCCGCCCACGCACGCACATACTCACAGTATTCAATAGACTGAAAGGCTGCAATCAGTGTAAACAGCACCTTGATTTTTTTTTTTTCCAAATAAACAACAGTATCCAGAACTCAGTAAGGGCTTGGCATAACAAACTCCTACAGCTTTCACCATGTCACTGACCCTAAAGATGAGGCCAGGAGTCACTTACAGAGCTTAACAGTTTTTCAGCTGCGTGTGTACAAACACACACACACACACAGACACGCATACACACACACACAGAGGGAGAGCGTGCAGCCTACAAAAAAAAAAAGAAAAAATCCTAATCCAATCAGCTGCCACTAAAAGGACGAGCGATAAAAGCAGAGCTGTGTCTCTCTATAGGCACAGTGTACATAAAGATGTCTAAGACACACACACACACACACACACACACACACACACACACACACACACACACACACACACACACACACACACACACACACACACACACACACACACACACACAGCTGCATGGATAAAAGACACAATACTTTCTCAGTGTGTGACTGAGAGTCCTGTACCTTTCTCTCATTTTTAAGACAACTTAAAGCTCACAGAGAGAGAGAGATTGAATGTTTAGAGAAATGTTAGAGTATATACCCATATGTTTGAATCTTCTTGTGTGTGTGTGTGTGTGTGTTTGTGAGCTAAAGAAAGAGTGACAGAAAGAGATACAGTGGCAGCCTTGCCTTAAAACACCTATAACTGGATATAGTCCAGCATCTTCAGGTAATGTTCACATCAACCAGAAGAAAAAGGGAAAAATATCATCTCAGTGATTGTGGCTGTGGATTGAGGATCGTTGGTCCTAGCTGGGCTAATCTGAGTATTTCTATAACTGCTGACTTCCTGGGATTTTCACGCACAAAACTTTTCTCAGAAGTGAGTGTTTACCCAGAATTATACAATAAATAATAGAAATGCGTTGTTCATGAGATACGTACATGAGATACAGTACGGACTGGTTAGAGCTGACAGTAAGGTGATAATAATAATTCTGTATTTGCCGCCGACAGAATGAACCCATAAGCCTGCCTTGGGTCAACTGTCCAGGCTGGTGGAGGTATAGTGATGGTGTGGGAAAGGTTTCTCGGCACACTTCTTTGGGCCCGATATTACCAACCAATCATCGTTTGAATACCATAGCCTCAGAATACTGTTGCTGACCATGTGTATCCTTTCATGCCTACAATTTATCACCTTCCAGCATGATAATGCACCATGACACAAAGCAAAAATTCAGTACAACACCTTTGGGATGTGGAAGATCGAAAGATTCCCAGCATGAAAATGCACCTGTAAAATCTGCAGGAACTATGTGATGCAATCATGTCAACATGGAGCAGACTGTCAATGGAACATTTTCGACATGTCGCGAAATCCATGCCATTAGGAATATAAGGCAGGTATAACTGTATAGGGAGGTTTAAACTTTATAAGCCAAAAGATATATAAAGATATATATAATAGAGCAAAACAATATTATTATTATTATTATTATTATTATTATGAATATTACTGTTATTATTTTTGTTGACCGACACCTAGAAATAACAGGTATAACTGATATAGACTGATAAATATCTCTTTGTGCTTTAACGCTAACCAGCCAATAGCTTTTAAAGTCGGCTTCGTCGACCACAAAACTTCTCTAGTGTCGCGATCCTGGAATCATAATGCACAAACGATCATCTAATTTATCCACTTCTGCTCTTAAATGATACAATATTGTGATCTGTGGGTGGACTATTAGGCTGGAAAGTAAATACGGGTTTTTTACCCGGCAGTTTATTTACATAAGTAAACTCCTCTCCTTTGCTAATGACTCTCCTGTTCATTACTGTCAACACAGAAAACAAGAACATCTGCATTCACAGAGAGACACACAGAGAGAGAGAGAGAGAGAGAGAGAGAGAGAGAGAGAGAGAGAGAGAGAGACAGAGAGAGAGAAAGATAGAGAGAAGGAGAGAGAGAAAGATAGAGAGAAGGAGAGAAAGAGAGAGAGAGAAGGAGAGAGAATATACTGTGGCATTACAGAGTACAACAGAGTGAGAAGAAAAGAGAGAATGAGACAGAGTACTTGGGAGGGAGAGAGGGAGGGAGGGAGGGAGGGACGGAGGGAGGGGGATGACAATCTGGAGGGAAAGTTAGTTAGAGGCAGAACAAGCTGTTTAGGGAGCGTTCTTGGTAATGCTCCATGATTGAAGTGCGAGAGTGTGAGAGCAGGAGGGAATTGGGAGCCGGAGCAGGTCAGGCACGGCGGGCGCTAAACTAGGAGGGCATTTCGGCTCCTGAAGGCTCCTCTTTTCATCACCATCTGCTCCACTGGAATTAATAACTTCATTATCAATTCCTGCTTCACTAAAGAACTTATCAGCAGACGTTAGTTGCGCAAACACTGCGGACACCGAAGGAAACCTTGTTTAAGGGTTTGAAAGACAGAAAAATGCTATTTGGCCAGTTATGTGGTTTGTGCTGTCCTTTCAAGTTGCAATTTTCCACACAGAATAATTAAATGATTAAATAAGACAATTACAAATAGCTAGATGGCCTCCAGGTTGTGCCCAGTTTACTAATACGAGTCGCTGCAAATATACGTACATGCTCATTGTTATCTAAAAGATTATGTTCGTACGAATGTTTTATATCTCGTAAAAAATTCTATATCTATTTTTATTTTTAATGATATTTATGGGGGGCACGGTGGTTTAGTGGTTAGCAAGTTTGCCTCACACCTCCAGGGTTGGGGGGTCGATTCCTGCCTCCGCCTTGTGTGTGTGGAGTTTGCAGGTTCTCCCTGTGCCTCGGGGGTTTCCTCCGGGTACTCCGGTTTCCTCCACTGGTCCAAAGACATGCATGGTAGGTTGATTGACATCTCTGGAAAATTGTCCGTAGTGTGTGATTGCGTGAGTGAATGAGAGTGTGTGTGCCCTGCGATGGGTTGGACCCGTGACCCGAGAAGTTCGGCTAAGCGGTAGAATATGAATGAATAAATGAATGAATGAATGAATGAATGAATGATATTTATCAAATACAACTAATGAAAGCAAGCTCTGTGCAGAAATCGCACTGCTGCGACGTACCATTCTGCAATAATATATTAAGTACAAAATGTCTGCTTGTAAACTTTAAGGCAGAGAACCCTAATGTTAGTGTAACGAGACCCTGGACTACTGTATGTGTTCACACTAGCAAGCGAAAACACAACCCAACATAAAGACTTATATTCCAGTGAGAGCAGCAACATGGTATCAGAGCAACAACAGACAAACATTTGAACTGAGATCTTCTCTAGATATCAAACAACCCAAACAGGTCAGTTTTTGCCACTAGATGTTATTTATGAACAACAATGAGCTTAAAAGTGTATTACACATATTTTCATCAAAGATAACATAGTAGGAATGTGTCAGTTTCACACACCGGTAAAGTACCAAACAAAAGTCTAAGACACGTAAAGAAATGCTATAAGGCAAACATAATGAAATTATTTATTTTCTACATAAAAAACAATAATCAAGAGCCAATATTTGATCAATATTTGTCATGATTTTAAAATCGCATCAGTGGGTGTTTTTTTTTTGTGAGCATCTTGAAGAATTTTTTTTTTGAGCATCTATTATAATCTTCAAGTGAATACTCTCTGTTTTTCGCTTCATTATGTTTTTAGTCTGAAAAATGCTCCATCCAATAATATTTAACTTTACTTATATGCAAACCCTTTGTAATCTAGGACATCTCATTTGTGTTTTCTGTCTTTTTTTTTTTTTTTTTTTAAGGATGTTAAGACTTTTGCACAGTAGTACAGGTGAAGGTGTGCTATAGCAGCAGGAAAAAAAACTTAGTTGGAATAAATCATTTAATTTACATTTATAGCCTTATCCAGAGCGACTTGCATTTATCTCATTTATAGAGACGAGCGATTAAGGGTTAAGGGCCTTGTTCAGGGGCCCCGGAGTGGCATCTTGGTGACCCAAGTAGTCAGTAGTCCAAAACCTTAACCACTGAGCTGCCACATCCCCACATCTAATGCATCAATACATTTAAAAATGAAAAAAAAGCACTTAATTTACAGACATCTACAGCATGTCAACCAATGCGAAATGGTGACACTTTGAAAGCTCTTTAGACTTAGTCTAGAAGTTCTGCTCTACGAGCAACAGTAAAACAGTAAAAGTGTGTAGATTTTGGCCCACTACTATCTACCTGGGAAAAAAAATCAGTGTTTGTGGACAGTGCACAGTCACAAGTAACAGCGTTAGCAATGCTCACACAATCACAATCGGCAAACATGTGAGACTGGAGCTGGCATGAACACAGGTTTAGCTGTGAAGTTTACAAGCTAAGTATGTGGTCGTAATAAAAAGGTACGTTTTAATACCTGGTAAAAAGGATAAAAGTGGTTTGAATGACCTTAACATAAAAGCAATACAACAACCTCAGAGTTTTAAGAGCAGTTCAAGAGCTCAAGCATCCGATTGGGAAATTGTTACAGAGGCAGAACGGACAAAGAGCCGAAGAGCACGAAGCGATTAGTTATAGTGAGGGAAAACATGGCATGAACAATAACAGAAAACGCTTTCTGAATCGCGATCTGTGCCAGAAATCTCGAGCGGTAGCTTCGGCTGGCAGCTGATTGTGAGTGGCGAGCTGGCAGCAAAGTGAGAGAAAGGATCCATCTGCACAAGAGCTGCCAAACAGAGGAAATGACGCACTGAGCATGGTGTAAATACGGCGACGAAAACACTTCTCGTAGGGTAAAAGGTCAAATTACAACGCAAAGAAAAAAACAATCAAATGGACATGCAGCATAGACGTGAGACATTAAGACACACTCTAATCATGCAACACAAGCACTCTAGAAGTTAGCTCATTGCTTTACTACTACAGAGGTTACTAAATATGGAGAAGCAACCTGGTTACTCAAGTCATCAACAAATATAGCATCTCTGGCAGCAACAAATTAAACGCCTACTCGTGCATTGTGGCTTATTGTTAATTACTTAATGATACGTGAGGAGTTGTCTTTTACCAAAAGACCGCAATCAAACAGAGAGGGAAGAAACTGCGAAAAAATTGACGATGAACTTCCCTGTCTGTGTGTGTGTGTGTGTATGTGTATATATATATATATATATATATATATATATATATATATATATATATATATATATATATATACACACACACACACACACACAGACACAGGTTTTTTTGTACTGAGATAATAAATTACCACCTGAAACTAAATAACTAGATAAAAACAAGCAGGATTCCTGAATGTTAATATGGCATTAACACAGCTTTCAGACAGCCAGCACAAACGTCTTCAATTACACGGTGTTATAAAGTGTCATCTAGATACATCACCCTAAAAACCAACACTTCTCATTTACAGCTAAGAAGAAAATGACAACATTCCTTTAATTATACTCTCAAAAATACCCAGCATCACATCATATCATACAGCTGCCCAACCTAGATGGACAAAACCTTGCTGTTCAAACCCCTTAGTGTGCCATATGTGTCAAATGACACTCAGACTAGGGAGGAAAGCAGGTTTTGTCCTCATCCTGAACAAATATGAGTTGCCTATGATAGGATAGGCTTCTGGCTGTCAATTTGTGTATGTCACAGAATGTAGAATGCATTATCTCGAGCCTATGAATAAAACACAAGCTCTTCTACAGAAAGCCATGGTCAAGTGATTGGAAATTATGCCATTTGAACTTCTCACATCTTACACTTCACAGAGACACAACAGAACACTCCGTGATCTTGTCCATATCGTAGAATATTGATCGTAGTAAGTTTTAGCCCGTTTTACTCACTCATAGAAAACCTTCGTGTTTCTTTCTTTCTTTCTTTTTTTTTTTCTTGTCAAAAGATGCCAAATGACATCATATGGGAAGGTCAAGAGATGTGCTATTAATGACACCTAGTCACCACCTAAGTCATTTTCAGTTCCAAAAAAATTCTGTCAAGGTCATATTTAAAAGCTGAAATTAAAGCTATTATTACACATTTAAACTGAGCATCATGACACAACCGCATTTGGCAAAAAGAAAGTGAAAAACAAATGACACCTCACCGTTTTTTTCTTCACATCACAACATAACACAGCCATTTAACCACAGAAACAGAAAAGAGAAGTGTAGTCTTAGATCTTGTAAAGTGTTTAAAAAATATCTTAAAAATAACCGTGCTGTAATTAGCTTTAGATTTACACTTTAATGCGTCGTGTTTGCTCGTGGTTCAACCTGTGGTTGTTCCGTATCTAGCGCATATATTAAGTTATTTTGTAATAAACGGTTCGATCGTATTATTCCAACTACCATATTGTGTTTGTCGAAACTACTTATAAAAAAAATTTGAAATTTGTAATAGAATGAATTAAAATCAGAAGGTCTGTGTATAATTGGCTGTGGTGTAGGTTTTAGTAGGATTTTGTCAGCTGAAACAAAGGACTGATTTCAGGCGTTCTTCTCATCCACCTTTATTTTTCTCTAAATTGTCCGTGTAATTTGGGCTATTAGAAGCATCTCATTTTATTCTTGCAGTGCAAAGGTTTGTGTAGATGCACAAGTTTCAACCACGACTGAAGTATTATCTGGTTGAAGAGGCGTTTTCAGATCTGAGGCATCGAAGCTTTCAGCTTCCATTGAACAAACACCTGAGTCATATAAATGAAGTTATTTAACTTCAATTATTTAATTCATTTTCTATTATTACTTAACAGTATAGTATATATAGTATATAGTAGTCGGGTTGGAGATCAGGATACTTCTTAGACACAATATACATCATGAATGGTTTGCTGAATTATAAAATATTTGAATGCAAAATAGTTAAAAAAGTTTTTAAACCTACTGCCCAGATATCAACCTACTACCCAGCCCTGTGTAGTCTAGAATTGTGTTTAAAAGTTCAGTACACGTATATTTAAACGCTCGTCTTAGTTGAGGTTAACTAATATTAGCTAAAATATATATTTACTGTATAAGACCACTTCTTGTTTTCTTCACTTTTTATTTCTCCTCTCCACAAAACATCTGCAGTTGTCTCTTTCTCACTACGCTGAGCTTTTTGCCGCATTCTTCGGTGACGTAAATAAAATGTGGATATTGAGAATAATATATAATACTTAGGAACTAAGGTGTATAGGAACTAAGATGTGTACAGTAAATGTATTGGCCTTCTTACTATAGAGCTGGCCAACATTAAAAACAATACGTTTCGTTATCCGCATGCAATAAGCTACTGACATTACATCTGCTTGCATGGGGGTGTAACAAGTCAAATCATAGTTGTAATTTAATTTCTAAAAAAAGGAATTACAGAGCAGACTTCTAAATAAGGAGTATATGAGTGAGAGGGGAAGCGTTCATTTGTGTGGCACCTGAAGCCCCAGAGTATTCCAGGACACCTAATTCCACACATTCACACGGGACTTTATTATACCTTAAGCGAGGTCAGAGGAAGTCACTGTAGCAATTACTCAACTCCCACCTGCCTCATTAAACCTCTGACCAACCGTGGCTTCTCATCACAAATCCAACATGGCCTGCCGGCCAATCGGTGAGCGGACAGGCGGCATGCCACTGCCCACACACTGACAGGGTATTGAGAGGTTGTCTGTCTAAGCACCTGAAATACATTTGTTTATTCACGGTGTGTCTCCTGGCCAGACGGGGAGGAGACTTCTCTCTCTCTCTCTCTCTCTCTCTCTCTCTCTCTCTCTCTCTCTCTCTGTGTGTGAGAGAGGTAAGGGAGAGAGGGGGTAGAGAGAGAAAGAAAGAGGGAAAGGAGAAACAATGATGAGCTTAGAGATAGAGAAATAGTACCAGAGTGCATGCATATAATATTGTTACATATAACACAGAAAGCTGTACAAAAATATAGTTCATTCTAAATAGAAAGGTACCATTAAAGCATTTTTTTATATTAAAATAATAACATTTAAATAAAACAGGAAGTTCATTAAAGCATTTATCCCTACTGTGCCTGGATGAAGAGAATTATATATATAAAAAAAAAAGGAATAAATTAACAAAGCGCTACGGGTTCATGCTAAGTTCCTTTCCGTTGACTTCCTATTGTTAAAGACACAAAATGAATCAATTGCTAATTATTTTGTTAAACTTAATGACGTCGAAATGAAGTACGGTTACTACAGCAACACCATTAACGATCGTGGGTCTGCCATACCACACCATGCCTGCTGTCTATTAATGTTTTCACCACCTGCCAGAGTCGACGTGATGCCGTTTATGTACGTCGATGCTGTTTAAAGAAGAGAAAATGACCTGCAGGGCCATGTTGTGTGTTTGTGTTTGTGTGTGTCTGCGAGCACGTTCAGTATCACCACTGTATACTTCAGCACACGTGGAGACATTATAAACATTAATAAGTGTGACACCTACAACCAGAGTGCAAAACAATGTATTTTAGGCAATCATTTAATTAGGGTTGTTAAAATAATTAGCAACAGTATGAAACAAGAGATGGTTCCTTTTTATTTTTACTATCTTTTATATCTGTATGTGTAATGTTGATAAATACAGCTGCGGAGTTCGTATTTCCTCTAAACAAAACACTCGTACAATGAATCTACAGTATAAATGGTGGAGAAAATATGATATTAATATGTGTTTGAAGGCATCTCTGCTTATCGGCACAGAAAGACTCATACTGGGTTTCACAAACTGCCAACCCTAAAAAAAAAAGGACCAATACCTTGCCCCATAAAGTCCTTTCACAAATCACATGTCATTTCTAACATGAAACGGGAAAGGACGCGGGACTTCCAGATGGTGTCAGTTAATATCGGAGAGTTCAAAGCACCTACGCAAATGTTAATCGTTTGCACATCTGCCATTTTTACTGCGGTAAATAAAGAAGACTGCTCTATTAACCGGGTTTGGAGTGATAATTCGTAGCGGTGTACATGTCAAAACGTGGCGTACCTGCACGCAATGCATAAAGCTTGGCGTATAAGTGTATGTGTAACACTAATCTATTTGCCATTTGTTTTATTTTTCATGAGATAAAATATATTGCAATATGATATTAAGGCCTGATCACCCACACAGGTAAAGACACGGTAGTAGCAATTCATGAATCTGAAAGTATTTCACGCTAACATTTATTTTCATTTCAACTGTAAGAGGAAAGGGAACTAACGAGTCGTACGAGGCCATCTGGGCCGCTCACACTCGTCTTTTGCTATCTCGCTAACTCGCACCACACTTTCCCAGCGCTCATGCTTGAGAGAACTGACGTGCAGTTGTTGCTGTCATGCAGAAGAAATGTTCGCCCACCCGTCTGTCACAAACGCTTATCATAATAAATATTAAAGCGCTACACGAGGAGAAACATCGCTCAAACTTCAGCTTCTTTCCCTTCTGAAAGTGATAAGTGTCAGTTTTATGGATACAAGGGATGACACTGTGTGCTTCTGTGAATGAACAGTTGACTTGGAAGCTCTCAGAGAAGAAGACAGAGAAAGAATGAGAGAGAGAGAGAGAGAGAGAGAGAGAGAGAGAGAGAATAAGAGAGAATGACAATCAAACAAATGCTGAATATTTGGAAAGTTTCATTCGAGCTGAAACACCCGTGTCCCCGCTGCTGAATCTGGCTCTCCATCTCCTGATGACTAACGTGATATTTTTATTCAGTCATTATGCAACGCATCGGAAACGCAGCACAAGTGTGAAGCACATGGAAGGTGCAGATACAGTCGACACAATCCAGGAATTGTTTGCCCAACGAAGTGTTTTTGACACCTTTTCCTTTACACATTATGTCCAGGACTGTGTGTGCCAAGTCCGTGCTTTATCTTTGTCTTTTTATCGGTGCAAGGTTCTATTTATTTATTTGTGCTTTAATGTTCATTATAAGTATAAGGCTTGGTGGAACAGGTGATGATACAGAATTAGCTATAATCTGAGATTATTATCATACGTCAAGATGTATGTATTTTCAAAATATATTGCTTCAAAACGAAGTGTAACAATTATTACAATCATCACACTGTCTACTACTCTAATGATTATAGCTTAAATTTAACTAGCTTGTATTATTTATTTTTTCCTTTCTTACTAAGTACCCGGTTTAGTGCTATTATGGTGTTAATCCACTATTTATACACACGAGCTAGTGGTGAAATAAAAGGGAAAATATAAATGTGTGTAGGACAAAAGACATTTCTAAGGACAGGTGAAGAGGACTTGGGTGCAGTCAGTGATCCAGTTAATCCCAAAGGTTATCAGTGGGGCTTTTTACACCTGGTCACTTCAAGCGTTTTCTGTGATCAGATAGCTATCCGATGGTACTGTAAAAAGACCAGGTCTAAATGCCCTCCGAAACGTTTTTGAGACGGATATAAATCTGATCATTCAAACCACTTCAGGAGGAGGTCTGGGACGCATTTCAGATGAAACTGGACAGGTGTAAATGAATGTGGTTGTTCAAGCCACATACGTCAGCGCTATACTCCTCCCAAACGGAAGTTCATCACTCGAGAGTGATCTTTCACCCAGGCGTCTCGTCGGGTCTTAAAACGCGCTGCTGCCGGCAACGAAAATGCAGCAAACAGTAAACACTGTTTTTTGTAGCATAACCGTCGTAACAAGTTTTTTCGTCATCTTTTTGATCGCGTTCTGAAAACCACATACACCAAAGTGTGTTCCGTTTCAATTACCCCGGAAATGAGGTCAAATATATTTGCATATTGGGCGGGAGTAGAAAGATCGGATCGATATCCGATTCGCCGAGACACGTTTATGTGGCCTGATGTAAATGGAACAGATTTAACAAATCGGATAGCTATCGGATCAGAGAAAACACATGAAGTGACCAGGTGTAAAAAGTCCCAGTGATGTTATCAGTGAGTCCTCACTTAAATTCTTCCACTTACAAATATAAAGCACCATGTCTTCATGGAGCTCACTTTGTGCACAGGGTCATACTGGATCATTTTGGGGCTTCTTACTGTAGTTAAGGGAAATTTTTGATGCTCCAGCATAAAACACGTTCTAGATAACGATCTGCTTTCACATTTGACAACAGTTTAGAGAAGAACCACACATGGTTGTCCAAAGACTGACTTTACCAATGCCATATAGCATTTTTAGCTCACCAGTCAAGAGCTTTTTCGTGCTTTTATATTAAATGTTTGCGCACGGTCAATGTGCTCCCAAGAAAGATGTCCGAAGACAGAATGTTTTTTTTACTTCACTTACTTCAATGTCAGCCAGCAGCCAGTGTCTCCAGTAGGCTCGAGAAGGGTTAGTACGGCTGGGGGCGTCTGGGTCCACCATTATCAATGTGTATTTCTTCTGCTGCAAGGAGAGAGAGAAAGAGAGAGAGAGAGAGAGAGAGAGAGAGAGAGAGAGAGAGAGAGAGAGAGAACGAGAGAGAAACTGAATGAAGGAATTAGTAATATGATAATGAAAAATTACATTACAATCACCTGTCTTCCTCTCATGCTTTCTGAGAAAGCCATTCGCCCACCTGTTACAGAAAAAACTAATTATGCGACTGAATTTCATTTGTATGTTGTTCTCAGCAATGCTGCTTTTTAAACAAAGTGGAGTAAAGTATAACAAAAAGTAAGGGTTGACCCGGAAGTTTTATATCACTGAAAAAACATCAGCCGAGCCCAGTGCAGCGACAAGATCAACCGCTTCCAGGCTCATCCAAAATGTGTGACGGTATGGGGAAAAAAATGCCCTAATTAGCTGCTGATTTTTTCAGGCCATCTTCCACTCCTCGCACATTTGCTGTATCTCAATCTGTCTGCGAGTTTTGTTATTTCCTCTTCCTTTCCTGCTTTCTGTCTTTTACAACAACACTTTCCCCGTAAACAACCTGGCAGACATTTTGGGGCGCTATATGACAACGACAACGACTGACCGGCTTAATTGCTCCAAATACTCGGCTTTCGTGTGTCTCCGTAAAGTTGGAGAATTGTGGGAGCAGATTGAATTATTGCGTGAGCACATTTGTCATCTCTGGTGCTGAGCCCAAAATCTGCCAGACCATATGATGGCGTTATTATTATACGCCTCTTTGCAGCAAACAGGGCTGTCAATCACAGCAGTCACCGTGCCACCACAGCCCCTCCTCACGGCAAAGAGACAAACGCAGTAACATATAACACGTTTAGGTCCAACAGTCTAGTTGTTCTCTTTAGCAAAAGGTTACGTTAAAACAGTAAAGAAAACTGCAGATCACTTGTTCCTGCTTACATCTGAAGTGGACTGAGTTTTGTCTTGTTTTTGTATTAAATATGTGAAAGTTACCAGTCTGCCTTTGAAAACACTGGAAAAAGTCCACATGAACTGCGAATTGTCGAAGCAACAGTTCCTCAACCTCGTAGTTTTGTTTCTACCTGCATGCAATATACTCTAATATTAAAATCAGTTCAAATATATTCATTTTTTTTAAATAGAGAAATATATATTTCATACAAGCTGACCAGGCAGTTACTAAAGATGAGGAATTAAAGGCTGTAAATGCAACATACAGAACATGATGCTCATAGTTAATGAACATGGCCTTTCTTTGCCCCATGAGCTTCATATCTGACCACATACTTGGGTCCAGATGAAAGTAAAATCCTTCCTCTCATCTTTTGACGCTTGATCGTGCTGCTCGATCCCAGTTCCTTGTTGCGTGAGTTTTCTAATCTAATCAAATTTATATGCATATATATGTATATAAAACAAACAAAAAAAACTCAAATAAAGACAAACCAAAAATAATGTTATTTTTTTACACATTGCAAAAAACATGATCACAGCCTCTCAAATACAGCTTCACATTTCTGCTCAGAGGCACAAGATAAAGATGGCAAGAACATAATGCTTCTTGTAAGGATGTACCTGGGTGAACTGTATTTTAAATTAATCTAAAAAAATGCTAAATAACCCGGAGACTACTTATGATGAATCATAATCGCATGAATTAAAGCCGCTAATACGTGAAAATAAAAAATCCCTCATCTCCCCCACCCCGTATCTCCAGGGGCCAAATCCTCTGCTCACCTGACACAAAGCAATGAAGCGAAACAAGCCTAAGCCTAATAATCGGATGATGTTGTTAAGTTTTAGCGATAGCGCCTGCAGGTAATACCCAAACACATGACAACAATAGTGCCTCCTCCACACGCTATCAGCTGAAACCTTGAGTCTGGTGATGCCAACAGCCACGGGTGTGATATGCACTGTTCTCAGACCTGTTGCCTTAGAGACAACAGCAACAATATGTATACTGTACTATTTATACAGAATATTAGATTTTAGTAAAATGCATGTGAAATAATTGAATCTATGACAGATTTAAAATATCAACTTAAACAAAAAAAGTCAATCAATGTTATTATGCATGGAATTGTCCCTGGAGGCCAACGTGTACAGTATATACCTGTATAATTAATGTGCATTTAGACAGATGGAGGAAACAAATGTAAAAGAGAAGTGTGTTTGTTATTTCAGGGGTGGGGGTTTGAGGGTCTCTCTCTCTCTCTCTCTCTCTCTGTCTGTCTGTCTGTCTCTCTCTCTCTCTCAATTGCTCTCTTTCTCTGTCTCTCTCTTCTCTCTCTCAATCTCTCTCTTTCTCTCTCTAGCTCTCTCTCTCTCTCTCATTCTCTCTGTCTCTCTCTCTTCTCTCTCTGTCTATCTCCCTCTCTCTTTCTCTCAATCTCTCTCTTTCTCTCTGTCTCTCTCTCTTCTCTCTCTCTCTCTCTCTGTCTTTCTCTCTTCACTTTAAGATACACAAAATGAGCAAACGCTGGCACAGTTATAATAAAATAATGTGCTGTCATATAACTTAAAAATGAGAATCTCTTCAGTAAAATAATGCAATTTTTATTACAGTAGTAATGGCAGCACGGGCAAATGAATGTAAGCAAGGGAACATGTAATTGTTTATACTTCATTAGATGTAAAATGATTTTAATGACCGATAAACAAAATAAACCCTTTGACAATTCACACTAGACCGAAGTCCAGCATTTTACAGCCCAGCATTCTTCTGACTTGCTTTGGGTCCCTAGTGAAATAAGAACAAATATAATTTTCCTTCAATATTCTTAACATTCTAGTTGAATATGCAGAAATATTATAAAAAGCCATTTCCAAAACACGATTCGCATTTAGCAAATCACACTTACACTGAATTAACTCTGCTTCGTTTTTTTTTACTAGCGATAAAAAAGTTAATTTTATTTGTATTAATAAAAATAAGCTGTGTGCACTCTATTTAAACCGTCCTGTGTTTTTTTTTTTATCACAAAATACCATACAAGAACCAATCAAGAAAAAGCTCAAATTCAACACATTTTTCCACCACTAATTTAAAATGATACTAATTATATATCAACACGAGTATGTTCTAGTAGCTGCCACTACTCATTACAAGTAATTAAGCTAATCAGCCTACCAGCAATATCCATTATAGTTAAGTGCAGATTCTACACAGCTATAATACTATGGACTTCACCATCACTAGCGTTTTCTCATCTCACAAGCAAAGACTGGAGTAATCAGCACAAAGCCGATTATTTTTCAATAAAGGCACGTTCTGTAGTGTTTTATTCCCCTTATATCACGGCAATTTGCCAACAATAACAATAAAAATGTATTAAAGGGACATTTTCATTCATTTATAGTTAAATTGCTTAAATTATAGCAGATAAACGGTCACACCCTCGCTAGTTCGAGACCAAACTGTTGTCACAGAGAACATGGAAAGACTTCCCACAGAGGACAAACCTACTGAGACAGTTAAATAAACTTCTCCTTACACAAAGCTTCAGCATGTCAATGATTATGTTAAGTGGAAAGATACAACAATAAATAGTATTTCTTTCTCTAATTGCTGGAGAAAATGAGAAAAAAATTAATCTGGCCCACAAAATCTACAAAATCTATTAAATGTCAGCAGCTGAATGGGTGTTAAAATGTTGTCAATAATAAACAAATATATTATGTATTCCTGACAGTTTGTTATCAAATCTACTGTATCTACCATGATACATATTTTGTAATAGAAACGCCTTTAAGCTACTGATGTCCGTCTGTACCATCATATCCCCCATAGCACCTACACACTAAGCTTGTTTGGTGTGTCCTGATCAGATCTGCAGTACAGACTTGATCTGTTTAAGCTTGTGTGTGGAAACCCATCAGGTGGAGAACAACCAGAGGCTACGATCACACACAGTGATCACCTGCATCCATACACATGTCTGTGTTACTGTACAGAAATCCAGGGCTTGACTATTTAAAGTTACACATGTTGGCATTCTACCAGCCCACCATCTATTCAGCTTCTAGCTTTAGGGCCTTCTGGAACCAGCATGAGAAATGCTGATTGGTGAAGTGTGTGCCAGAAGCTCAGCTGCAGAGCAGTTAAGTCGATGTAGAACAACAGCGTGTCACTTCTGAGATATTCAGTCTAGGCAATTACATGACATTATATTACTGGAGTAAAGTTAACATACTCACCCATAAAGCTTATTCAGTATTCAACTTATAGGTGGTGTTGATATTGATAGCTTTGAAAGTGGATGACAAGTGAAATATCAGGTGTGGAAACATTTATACTGTATATCAATGTCATGTCCAAAGGCAACAATAGGTTTAGTATGAAGCCATAATCTTTGTCACCTACATCCAGGTCACCATCGAATTAAAGTATTCTATACTTATTTTTTCTTTCAGATGTTGCCTCATTTCCTTGGCATTCTAAAAAATCTGTTTGCCAAAGTAACCAAAGATAAGTAATCTGAAGTGGAAGGCTGTGAAAAAAAAAAAAAAAACACGAAACATGATAACTGAGTTGAGATTTCGTGAGGACACTAAGACACAACAGAGTATATAAAGCTGAAAACAAGTCAATGGGTTGACGCCGAACTCCTTAACACAGGTGTGATCAGGAAACACACCAACGTCAGGACAGGGGCGGAAACAAAAATCGCATGACATGAATGCAAAACAAAACATGAAATCAGCACTTGCATGCTACTTAAGAGAAAAACAGATCATAATCACCACAATCCCTTGGATCTACTGTACTAGCACTGCCTTAAATGTCCGAACAGCTGAGACCTAAAAAAAAGTTGACCAGTGTTGACCAAGTGAACCAGTGCTGACGTACTCATTGATAGAGACCTCAAAGCACTTTTATATGTCGCTCTGGATAAAGGTGTTTAAATGTAAATGTAATCATGCAATTTGTTAAAATGGGTTTTCAGACAGATGTTGTTGAAAAAGCAAAATCACACGGATAATAAATAAATAAATAAATCGCACGGTGTGGTAATTCTAAGCGAATCAACAACCTAAACGGTGGGCTTTTCATCCAGGACATAACTGTCTGTATATTGCACATGGTCCCTCTGTAATATTTAAGCTTTTATATAAGCTGCTTAACTTTATACGTGGAAATATTCAGTCATTCCTTTAAAAACTCAACAACTGAAGTGATCTGTGTTTTCTGTAATCGTTTACCGCCGAGGATGCGCAAGTGTTGGACAAACCAAAAGCGATAAGATCAAAAGGGATTATAGGAAGAACGACAAGAGATCAGAGGGAGAGCACATAAGGCTAATCTGTTGACAATGCCAGGAGAAACCGTGACGGAAAACCGTAGAAAAGACAAGTGGAAAGAAAGGAGACGCACGGAGACAGGAAGTGCATAAAAAGCAGAGAGAATCGAGTAGGGAAAAGACAACAAGGAGGACAGCTGAAAAGGAAAGAGCAAAATCAAAAAAGTGATTGGGAGAACCGAAGAAGAGAGAAAATAGTTGAGGGCAAACGGTGGTTACTATCAGAGGGCATAGGATGAGGTCAGAAGTCGGACAAGGGGCAGTAATTGAATTCCGACTGAGGAGGAAAAAGAACAGTGTAGCTGCTGAGATTAGATACTCTCTCTCTCTCTCTCTCTCTCACACACTCACACACGTACGTCTATCTGTCGCTCTATTTCCCACACACCACCACGAGGTCACTATCTTAGGAGGAAGGTGGAGGGAAGGTCATAAAGGTTACGAGAGATGTTCCTAACTGTCGCTGTCATCTTCCGCTCCTCTGCATGAACACAGACACAAACACACATTTTATATATACTGTACATTTCAAATAAGACTGAGACAAATTAAATATCATTTGCTTTGCCTTTACAAGATAGAACTCCAGCTGAATACTTTAGAAGATTGTGAAGCACTGTGTCAGACAGCTTCTCCATCCTTAATGAAAAACAAGCGGTGGAAGATCGTTTGGAAATTTGGATCTTCGGGGCTCCGTCACAGCTCCAATGACCAGGACCAGAATCGATATCAAGACGTACTGAAGCTGTTCTTGCAGCTTATGATGGTCCAACACCATACTGATACGCTCCATGTTTGGTTTATCCTTTACTTTATTATCCAGCTGTCTACCGTTTTGAGGAAACGACTGTCTTTATTGGGAACTTAACCTGTTATCAATCTACAAACCTGAAACTAACCTATAGTCTGTGAAAAACTTTGTTCTTTTAATGAATTAATAATTGCAATTGTTGGCAAATGAATGTGGTATATAAATGAATGTGGATTATGAAATAATCTGTACAAATAACCACCACACCATCCCATCACCACTGCATATTTTCCCCACAACAGAACACCTCCAGCATATATGGTTAGTATTTGCCCTTTACCTTTATTATATCACGTTTTAATTAAAGTGCTACTTGTTTATTGTTGTTTTTTAATAAAATGTAATTAAAAAAAGAAAATTAAATTTAATCAAGTTATGAGTGGGAAAAAAATCAACAAATTTACAAGGAAGCAAAGTTTTTCAAAACTATTGATGTTTATGAATATGGGTCCCACAGACCCGAACATCATACAAGGGTTAAGCAAGCTTTTGCAATATATCTTACATAACCTGATATTCTACTGAACTTTCCAAAAGAAAAGTGAACGCATTTTAATGATTTTACTGTGTTTGAAAAATCACTGGTGCAAAGCTTTAATGAAATAACTTGCAGGATAAAATCCAAAAGCTGCAGATGTGTGTCGTCGGTGTTAGTTAACCGATGGGAATTATGGAGGAAGGAGGATGTGAATTATCAGTAAAATGGTACTGGGAGTAGTGCATTAATTATGGAGTAGATAATTAACTACAGAATTGGTGTCTAGGAGTCTAGTATTAGTGCAGGACGTGTTGAACGTGTTAAACTTAGTGTAATTGCATGGGATTTGGCCACTTCAGAAATCTCAAGAGATCGAAATTTTGTTTACTGACTCGACCCTCACTACCGATTACTTCCACTTAACCACTTCTGATTAACATTTAGGTGTAAAAATGCTTAAAAAAAAAAAAAAAAACATGCAATGGGCAACGGTATATTTCACTGATGATCTGTTGTCACCTTGGTGCAGCATGTACTGTGAAGCTATGTAGGAGATTCTGTTTTAATCTTTATAACCCCCCACCCCCACCCCAACCACACACACACACACACACACACACACACACACACACTATCAAAAACAAAAAAGGGTTGCTGTGGAAACAGCATATAACTGCCTGAAGTCAAGCAAAATCCCATTTCCAACCTGTGTTTATATTTAGAACGTCGCTCACGGTGGGGGCTGCGTACCATAAACCTGCCGTAATCTTTCTTCATACTGTATGAGTTTCAGAAAGTGGCAGAAAAAATGCGTTGTTTTTATGTATCTGTGCTATGAGTGTGTAACTGTTATAAGTGTATAAGTGTGCGTTTTGGTGTGTGCGTTTGTGTGTGTGTGTGTGTGTGTGTGTGTGTGTGTGTGTGTGTGTGTGTGAGCGCTTCATCACAGATACTTGGCAATGTCTGTGCACTGACTGTTTGGCACTGTTGAGGATTAGCATGCTTATCGAGGAGTCTCTGTTCTTTTACATATATTATCTGCCTGTGCGATCATTCAGCTACTCCAAGTCTTCGCATCTCAATCTACCACTGAAAAGCGCTCCATCTGTGCCATGCGCCTTTTTGTAACACACTTTATAATGCCAGATTTATCCCATTGCACTATTAGAGTGGTTTTTATCTTAAGCGAATCATAGCCACATTAACTGACTGCTCGTCCGTGGCACCTCGGGGAATTCGATATCATCTACAGTATCTACAGGTCTTCAAGAAAAAGACTTATTTAAAAGTGCAGTGCAGTACAGTTCTTTTTTTATGTCTATCTATTAGTGTATAAATGTAATATTTTAAATAAACCCGATATTTAACTTTTTTTCCCCCTGTAGCTACATTTTAATACTGTATTTGTAATGACAGTTTAAGGTTACAGGAAAATTTATTAATATCTAAAATTAGAAATTATAGCAGAACTAATGACTGGATGATTAGCATACATTATACAACACTGATATTTTCTATACATCCATTTTTCTGTGCTTCAGCTGGAGACGACGTTGATTTCAGGGCCTGAAAAATGCAACTCTGGTTCTGAAACCACGTGAAAGTGAGATTGTCTGTATCACAATATAGAGAACTGCAATTTTTGTAAATCACCTTTTGAATGATACGGTTTTTAGATCTAAAAATACTCCTAAATTTTACAGACTGCACCTTTAATAAACTTAAAAGTTGTTAGCTGAGTTGATCACAGTTGCCATCAATTTCTTTTAGCTAATGATAAGCTTAAGATGTACAACAATAGCATTTTTCCCTGCTTTCTTGGTCTCATGCTTATTGAACCGTGGACATATTTAATTAACTTACCAATTAAAATAAACATTTCTTTGCTTCAAGTTCTGTGCTTTCTTTTACTCATTAATACATGTTTTCTGGCCCATACACCCGCTTTCACCTTAGAACTGTTTTAGCTCGAAACTGACTTCAAATTTCTTTTAGTATCTTGCATTTAAATTTAAAAGCTAAACTTCGGTCTGAGAGGACCTTGTATGTGCCAACATTACATATTCCTTCATATTCTTACACCCCGACGATGAACTATTCTAACAGTTTAATAACTAAAAACAGCGGTGTTTTTGGGCTGTTCGCTATGATTTCTGTTTATACAGTACATGTTTTTAATGTAAACTGAAAATGTCTTGGAGGATGTAAACGAGCTGTACATAGCCCACGAGCCACAATGAGCTGGTCCAGGTGATTGTTTCTATTTAAGGCTTGGTTAGGAATCTGATTAAGTTTGACTTGCATGCACATTTTCCCAGGGCTTTATTTAAAAGAAACTAAAACTAAAAAAAATTAAAAAGTTTACAGAGGTTAAAGGTGGTGTTAGATTTAGATCTAGACATAGCATTAATATTTCTGTCACAAGTTTGAATTAGAGGTCTTCACGGGTCCACTTTGATCCGAAAACCCGAGGTCCGACCCGAGACCCGAACGGGTTCGGGTCTAAAAGTTTCACGTGTGCATCGGACACGGGTCGGGTATAATAATAGCGGCATCGGGTCTCGGGTATTTTAAAATGAATGTGTTTTTACCGAATGGACCCGAGAAAACCCGAACTACTGTATCTCGTGTGTGTGCATCGACTCGAGTCCTTTTCCAACCTCTCCTCTGTTTGCCAAGACCACTTGCGACATGTGGCTGGCGACTTGTGGCTGGCGGTAAGCTAATTTTCGTTGAAACAGACCTGTCAATCAATTTTGAATCCACGCTGTAGCGGTTACTTTAGTGTAGAGTTATGCAACATTCGGGTCCAGTCTTAAAAAAAACATTCGGGTCCAGTCTTAAAAAAAAAAAGTTATGCACGTCGGGTTCGGGTAAAAAGTGATTCGGGTCACTTCGGGTCGGGTACATTTCTTTAGACCCGAGAAGACCTCTAGTTTGAATACTAAATATTCCTTGGCTGATGGACTACATTTGGGGTAAGGGGAAATTTTAACCAATCTGCCTTCAATGACCTCGACGCCGTTCCGACGCCGTTCCGACGCTCTGCACATGTGAAAAAAGTTGAATCTGTGTCATGTGTTCAGATTCGTTGTACCGATGTTGTACGAGATGAGCAGTGGGCAAAGTGTGTGTTTATAACAGCGGGAGTCTGCTCACAGTGTTGTTGAACGTTAATGAACAGCACACGTGACGCCAACAGACTTCTCGTAATAACTATAATCAACAATCTCTGTGGGCTGAAGTACAGGCTCTGTACAATGAGGCTGAGCTCAGGAAGCTCCACTGTTAGAATCTGAGTCATAAACATACGTCTCTGAGTTTCCACTCGTACATCGACTTGATGTGCTGCACCGTTTCTCACTCCGTAATAGTTAAGTGACTTCATTTAAAATAGAAATGACACCAACTCATGAATGGAAAATGTAGTTCGTGGGCAGTTTGCCCAAAAATATACTTTAACGTACAGTTAATACTTCTTACGGTACGAAGTATATAGATACGTATTTACACAATTTTTATAATATTGCCTCTGCACACAAACACAATGGGTCTGAATTAAAGAAATAAAGATGTGATTGACGTGTAGACTTTCAGCTTTAATTCAATGGATTTAATCCAAACTATTGCATTAACCGTTTATAATTTTTCAGAATTCCTCTCAGTGATGCTCCACAGTCTAGTGGAAAGACTTCCAGAAGAGTAAAAACTTTGAAATGGGATGTTTAACAAGAGCATATGAACGAGAATGAGTGAGTCAGGCCTCCACATACCTTTGACCATAACGTGTATAAAGTGTATATATATTTTTTTCACTAAATTAAATATTCCAAATCGTTTTCTTTCAGGTTTCAGGAATTGTGTGTAGGGCATCAAGTTCCTCTCGGTCATTGTGTACCGATGCACTGTTATAACCATGAGAACAGATGTGCGTCGTGAGAGAACTGCTAGTTTGAAAAGATGTTGTGGCATTTCTAATTGTTAGGGACAAAAAGAAAGAGTTTGAAATGTTGCAAAATGCCACAGAATCTTTCGGCAATACGCACAGTCAGCAATACTGTGATAAAAACCCCTAAATTAGCGATTCACAAACAATGAGGTGCCTGGATGTCTCCGAACGCTAACTGCGAAACAGACGACAAAGCAAAAGACTATTTATCTATATTCTCTACCTAAATGTTGTATAATCACACGCGATGAACTGACGCAGAGGCGACAGTCGCCGTTGACAAACATGACAAACCTAACAATATACGAAAAGAAAAGAAAAAAAAAAAACTCTGCACACTAGAGAGCATGTGTTGAGCACACAGATTGCAAAGCCATCCTCAGCGGAGAGAGAAAGTCTCCCAAACTGATTATGACACCTCTCCTGCTAGCCCATCAGAGCCGCTAAAGCTAACGCTAGAATTCACAGGCACTGCATGTATCAGCGCAGAGCACATAGCTTCCACGCACTCCTCTCCAGCACGATTAATTATGGCTCTTGATGGATTTCGTGTGAGAGAACAAGTGACATAAAAAAGAGAATTTGTCACTCGTGGTTATGTCCTCTCTGTGTGGGATGATGACACTGACGCCATGCGTGGCCACAAAACAAAAATGCCCCGTCACTGACACGTTGTATTTACATTTGATTGACAGGAAACGTTATGGACGGAACGGGGAGATTAGAGACGGTTAAAGAATTTAGTAACTGCGTTGTGCTGTCTGAGTAAATCTTCCTTGTAGTAGCAAGGAAAGGTATTCCAAGAACAAACCAACAAAAAAAATCCTGAAATTAAAATGTTTTTGACACCCTTGGGTGGTGGTTCACGGCACGCCTGTGCTGCACCGGAGGTTCGCGTTGACATATCTGGCGAGCAGATGAAGTCCCTGTGTATGTGTGTGTTTGTGTGTGTGTGTGTGTGGCACTCACACCAGCCCACCCGTCTGACAAACGGCACCTTGCTGATGGGCGAGAGAGAGAGAGCGTCAGGGAGCCCTCGCGTCTCGCCGATACTCGGCCTGAGTCAAGACGTCAGAAACACCGGCACCAGCGTTCACAGCTCAGCTCAGCCAAAAGCGAGGGGGAACAGATGGAGGCTTGCAGAACATAAAATGCATACATTTTTATAAACTGCAAAACATGTCTTATTTAGAGACTTAAAAGATGCAGAAAGAAGCAGACTGTACTGTACTGATATTGTCTAGAAAAAGCATTTCACCAATCACTCCAAAAATCTGTTTACACGTGAAAAATAGGAACCGGTGCTAGTTCTGTAGCAAATCCAATAACATTCATATATTTATTCAAATGATTTATCTGAAGGCGGCTTTCTGGACCAGAGAGACTCAGAGAGGTCAGAAAGAGAGGTTTGGAGGAAAACAGAATGTAGAGACAAATGCATAAAGATGTATATGTTTATTCTTCTCTTCAAGCGCAAAACTGATATGTCTCAGAATAGAGGACAAAATACACAACCTTGCAGTATAAATAAAGCATTCGGTCATTAACACGGGCATGTACACAGTATACAGTGTACACGATATTCATGTGGCTTTTAATGCATTCACTCTCATTTTCATTCATTGTCAGTTACATGCACAAAAAGTGGTAATGTGGAGTAACAGAGTAAAAGAAACCCTAACTACTTCTGTCTTGTTTATAACGATGGTCTAATAACTAAAAATTAACTTTTTTCACCTTTCATTCATGTTTTTTGTTCATACAGACTTTTATTGACCTTCAAAAATTTTAGCTGCTTTAAAACTCACACATCTAAGAAAAGAAAGAGACAAAAATAGAAGCGAGATAAAAAAAAAGGCCAGTAAGGTGGGTAGAGCTTTAGAGAAAAAAATAAGTGAGGATGAGGTTATATATAACCCGTGTACTTCGGCAGGAATAACGTCACAATAGTTAGTGTTATCAGTGTGCACGCAGATTTTACGGTCACTGGGTTTGTGCTTTTTTTTTTTTTTTTTTTAACTCCAGACAGTGTTTCTGTCCTCTACCCTGATAAAGATGCCACAAATAATGCTGACATGCATGGATACACCCTGAACCACAACCCTAGGAAGGAGAAACCTAATTCGCCCAAAACTGAGCCTCTTTCCATAGCTGCACATCAACAGGCCTCCTCCCGTCTCTCCTGTATTTAGACACAACGAGAACGTTGCTTTTGGATCATTACCTCTGCGCTGACACACAGTACAGATGTATATTTTACTATGTATAGGGTGAAATTTAAGGTTGTGATTTCAACTTTATACAAAAATACCTCTAAGCTTTGAAATTTAGAGAAATCTCGCTGAACATTATCGCTATGTTCTTACACTGCCTATTTTTAATGCTTTTATTTCTTTACGATAACTGAATGTGTCTGAATGTGGGTTAACTCAATGTATAAACAATTAGAATTAGGTTTCACAGCAGATCGTTTAAGCACAAACGGAACGAACGAGATTCAGGGCAAAACAAGCCGATTTTGATAGCCTTTTACTCGGCTCACTCGGTGCCATAGCCTACATTAGCTCATCTCTCATGACACCACAGCCTTCATTAGCCCAGCTTGCTCAGTTAGTGCCACAGCCTTCATTAGCTCAGCTTGCTTAGTAGGCTTATGCTCAGCTCACTCGGTTATCACTCTGGCCTTTGTTATGCCAGATACCTACTTAGACTAAAAATGAGTCCAAAATCCAAAATACTAATTGCAATCCATATCAGAGAAAATCTATCTAAAATTTGGAAGGAAAAAAAAGTACAAAATTAAAAAAATTTAGGGAGATTAAAAGAAAAGACTTTCTGTTTAGAAATAAAGAGTCGGCACTAAATACGTGATTACGTAACTATATAAATAGTTTGTAACATAAGAAATTCAAGTAAAATACAAAACAAAAAAAATGCACAGGATGTCTGGTTTACTCCATGCAGTTTTCATTCTGAATCAATTTCTCACTGGAATCAAGCGGTTCTCGAGTTCACTTGGAGAGATTTATATAAACTGTTGGAATAAAATGGATAAGAATCATTTATTAGTAGGATGAGGAAGAGGAGCATTAAATGAAGAGAATACCGAAATAAACCATCTGGAGTTTCACATCAATAGCAGAAATCTTTGATAATAAATAAATAAATAAATAAACAAACAAATAAATAAATAAACAAACAAACAAACAAATAAATAAATAAATAAATAAACAAACAAACAAACAAACAAACAAACAATTAATTTAGTAATTTGATAAATAAATAAATAACAATACATGAAGCCAAAACGGCGCCGAGCATGGCGGTCGTGTTGCGAGCTCCGAGCAAGCGTTGCGGTTTTTCATTTGTTTTACTGGTTATTCTGCTGTTCTGCATGTTGGATGTTGTTTGTATAACTGTCTACGACAGACACACGCTTCTAAATATAGGTTCCTACATCACGAAACGCAAACCGGACTTTGAGCACCCGCCCTCAGAGTGCACCTTGAACAGACAAGGTGACGTTAGGCTCTGACGTCCTCAGACAAACTGCACCAAAGAGGTCAAGCCCACTCAGGTTCCAGCATGCTCCATGTTACGCATTAGGACACAATAGATATACAAGGATCAGATGTGCTAAAGATATGATATCCAGGATTATTGTACTGCTATAGCGGATGCTGGAATTTAAATTTTTAAAAATTTTTAATTGTTTTTTTATTTTCTTGTCTTTCTGCAGGTTATGAAACAGCTTAAGGTCAATCAAATGACTTATCGCTAGCGAGTATTTCATTTCACAAGCATCCACATTCACACTGCTATCATTCTTCAGCTTACTGCATAGATTTCTCGCATCTCTCTCATGTCTTACTTTCTTTCTAAAGGTCTCAGCAAACGCCTGAGGTCCGAAAAACTCACTGCGTTCTCTGGAACATCTGGGATCTGCTTCTCCGTTAAGGCAAGTTACGGGACAATAACCCTAGCCTGTTTTTTTTCTCAGGGAAAAAAAATTGTGTTTTTAAAAAAGCAGAGATTGAATACGTTCAACACAAAACACCAGAGAGGCCAGGATCAGCCTGGCGGCAAACACGAGCGCTCTGCGTCTCGTACTGTGAAAGGGTTACATCCGCATGCTAGGCTGAAAAGAAAAAAAAAAAAAATGCTCAGACACATGGAGAAGCACAAAATCCTGTTGAGCTGAGCTGAGCTGAGATACCCTACGTAGAAGCGGTGCTTCAAGGCACAATTAGGATTTTACGGAAGAAATCCACATTCCAGCACACACAGAAAGTCATTTTTTTTATTCTCCTTCAAGCCGCTATCAACTCACCGTCTCTCCCTGTCAAGGAAGAACCTGAAGCAGCTTGAGATAGAAAAAAAAAAAAACAAAGCCAAATATTATAGCATCAAAACTAGCTTCTTTATTTTTGGCAGGAGCACCACAAGTGAGGGTTAAGGGGGGAAAACAGAAAGGTATTTCTTGTATATTTTGTATCCACTTTATTCACTCTGAAATGGTATAAGAATGGAGCATCAGCGGTTGTTTGTTTTTCAGTATATCGAGCAATGAGGGTAAAAAATGATCTCTACTAAAATACTACAGATACCAGGTCTGTCAGATAGTTCGATATATAAAAATATACAGCTTTCCTAACCCGCTAAGCACAAGCATTTAGTACATCATTACACTTCATTTTAAAGATGTGCAGGCTGTATGAAAACATGACGGACGGAACTGATTGTAAATGGAAAAAGTTTAAAAGTACTAGTTCAACTGACTGTGAACAGTGGGTCTTACATTTACAGCATTTAGCAGATGCCCTTATCCAGAGCAACTTAGATTTTTATACAACTGAGCAATTCAGGGTTAAGGGCCATGCTCAGGGGCCCAGCAGTGGCAGCTTGGAGGACATAAGAATTGAACTCACAACCTTCCGATTGGTAGCCCAACACATTAAACTCTAGGCTACCACATCCTCGAACAAAACGTGTGCACCGAGTGGCACTTCCAAGCAGCGTACAGTAAATACCTGGTTGATGGAAAAAGTTTAGAGAAGAACCCAAATAATCAGAACATCTCAGAAAAGCTTCACAGAACTCATTGAACCTTGAGACAGACGGACGTTTTAGGAGTGGGCCTGGACAGGGTCCTGTTAGTGTTCAAATAATTCCGAATAAAATGGTCAGTAAGAATGTGGGATGTGGTAGCCTAGTGGTTAAGGTGTTGGGCTACCAATCGGAAGGTTGTGAGTTTGATTCCTATATCCACCAAGCTGCCACTGCTGGGCCCTTGAGCAAGGCCCTTAACCCTCAAGTGCTCAGTTGTTTAAAAATGAGATAAAATATGTAAGTCGATCTGTATAAGGGCATCTGCTAAATGCTGTAAATGTAAAAAATGTTTTTGTTTTTTTATTTGACAAAATTCACATTTTTTTTTATTATTGGATCCATGACTTCATGCATCAGCCATGGCTTCATGCAATCAGCATGTATTTTGTCTCGTATAGTCTAATAGAAGTAAATACTGAGTAACTGGAGGAAACCTGCACAGACCTGATGGACTAATACGCAATGCTCGTAGCTCCTAGACCTAATGTATGTATTATCTCTCATCAACATCCTAACGTCCTTGTTTCTTACTCTACTGATTTTCTAAGTAATTTGAAGCGGTTACTGATGAACGTCTGCACAGAAACCGAACAAACTCGTGAAATTATGTTTGCACTGAAAGCAAGATGTGGGGGTTGATTTGTTAGATTCGGGGTCACTAGTGAAAAACGTATGGATTTTTTCTGTTTCGAACGAGATTTTCAGCTTTATTACATACACCTTGTTACAAAGGTCTCTAGAGCATTACAATTGACGAAACACACACACACACACACACACACACACACACACACACACACACACACACACAGAGCATAAGAATAAGACAAAATACTGTGTTGAAGACGTTAAGCTGAACCAACAGTGTGCACTTTGGACAGTTACTATGTTTGGACAGTGTCGTCTCAGCTGTCTGGATTGTATGGCCTGAGGATATGAAAACATATTTCTGCTGTCTCTGACCATTTTATCACTAAGCGTTGTTCTGTACCATACAAAAGGTTAAAACCATCTACACTAAGTGAAAATGCTGTGCGTCTTAACAACAGACAGTAAATTTAACTTAAATCAGCAATTGTGTTTTCTTGGAGCAGAATTTTTAAACCGTGAACATTAAGGATGGCATTTAACTATGCCACGAACAACCAGGAGGATTTGTACCGTTTATTCCATCGGCCATAACTTTAAAAGATTTAACCCTTTATTAAATGAAATCATGTGATGGCACCAGGGCTTTTTATGTGATATGTTTAATATGTCTGCATATGAATGTATTTGCGTTTTTTTTTCCATGTCATGTTCGTTGTTCTGCGATTACTGTATATATAATGTGCTAAACACATTTTCACTCATGTTTGGGTCTGCACAGAAACTGACTTGGTTAAAGAGTGGTGGCTTATGTGATGGTATAATTTATAGCTAATCAGAATGGAAAACAAACAAATATCTGATCATCTCACAAAGTTTGTATTTATACTGTAGTGCATGCACAGTAGCCTCTTACTGTAACTTGGAGCAGGTTTAAACTTAGATCCTTAGTTCAAGTAACAGGAAGCTGTAATGTCATAGCATCCAAAGACATTCTGTGAAAATAAGGAGAAGATATTTTCTTTTAAACCTTTTTATCAATCACGAACATAAAATCTGCTTACCCTATCAGGCTACTAAATATGAGCTAAATATTACCAGGTCATTATGTGCATTAGAATGCATTCATTAATTCTAATCCTAACACTAAGTGATGATTGTTAATTGAAGTCACTAGAGCGATAAAGCTACTGTATAGAGGACGAATAGTTCTTTGAGAAGAGAAGATTTCTACGGAGCAATACAAACGATGGGATATTATCTATCCGATCCTGTTCCTTCGTTCATCTGCTTATTACGATCGATCCGTTAATAAATGAGCCGTCACACATTTCTAAGAAGCAAGACCGAGTTACTGGAAACTTTGCAAAATGTTCAGGCATCCCAAAGAGAGATTATTGATGAAACAACAGAGCAACAGTTGGAGTGCAGCTTCAATAAAAGACAATAAAAAGTAGCACCCGAATCAGCAGGGTAAGAAGGAAGCTATGTATAGTAAAGTGAGCTAACTTCTGCCCACTTGTCTTCTTTTTACAGACGCAAAAAAGTCCACATCATGTTGCAAGTCCTTGTGTTTTGTGGGGGAAGAGAAACAGAAAAGCATCTCAGTCACTTCAGGGTAATGCAAATGACTCTAATATGTTAAGAAGATTAAAGTGGATAAATGTCGAGATAGATTTTTTTTTTTTGGAAAGCCACATAAACCTCTAGTGTTTTTTTATTTTGGAGAAGGGAGGGGTGGATGTACGTGAGTCAGCTCAGGATAATCGACACAGAAAAACAAACGGTGCTCGATTGGCTGAGAGAAATTGGGCTTATTTGAGATTTTGTATTTAAGCTTCTTGGATGTAAGACCGTCCTACTTCTTTCTTATGATTTGCTTTTAAAACCAGCCCTTAGGACAACAAAGAAGCTACTAGGAGACACAGGTCACACTTCCTTCACACTTCTTTTCCTGAATTAGGCTTGGTTGTCTATCTAAACTTGCGTCAAAGTAGTCTTACTTACAGTATGCGTACTTTACGATGTCTAGCTCCACGAGACTACAACGTACAAAATTTTCAGTTTGATGCATCGGAACTTAAAAGAACTTGTAAACCACCAAATAAACTCTCAGCGCAGTTTGCTCAGTTACTGTGGATATTTATTTAGTGTTCAGTAAGTTGTATATTACTTATTGCTGACTGTTCATGGAAAAAACATTTTAAAAAATCCTTAAGAGATACACAGATGCTACTGCGGAAAAATCTGCAAGGGTGAAAAATTGGCACGGAGAAATAAAACAAAACATCCTAAACGGATTAAGACGTGACGCTCGTAACATTTCCAGTGATTCCGATGCAAAATGCAGGATCAGAAGAGTGACAAGCGCATGATGACTGCTCTGTCTCTTATCATGCATTGCATTCGCTTTGAGGAATTAAGCTGGGCAAGATCACAGTTAGCCATAAAACAGGAAATAATCATGTGCACGTATATGAGACAGGAAGTTGAATTGAACAAGTTAGCATGAACAAGTTAGATATTACAAAACAACCTGTTGTTTGTCACACCGCATTCCTTTGTTTAGTGTTGAAAATGGCATGGAAATTCTCATAGATAGAAAAAATAAAAACACCCCAAAGGCTTTTGGATTTACATGAATCGATACATAACACAGATGAATCAATTGTGTTTTTAACCACCATCATCAGTGCACTTTCTATTCATTTATAAAGAAAAAGCATCAGCACCAAAGATGCCAAAGTTCACTTCTGGTTGGTCATTTTGCTGAAACCAAAACCTACAGTATCCATTTGTCTAATATTTTCATGAGGAACAGGACGAGTAAATCTCTTTTTCTGATTTAGTTTGCATTTCAGTGGTCACTTTAGCAGCTTGCATCTACAAAAAGAAATGCAACAACATTTTTTGTTGGATTCCTGCTTTTCGGTGCATTCAGAGTCACACAGCTTTTTGATTCGGAGTCAGGTTTGTTTTTGAAGGTGCCTGAAACCACCTCGCTCTCTTGAGATCACCTGAGCATGATTCGTGTGTTCGCTATACCTTAAATGAACTTCAGCAAGGGTTGGATTTAAAATTCATATGTGAAAGCACCTAGTTTTAACCCAGGTAATGAGATAGATAAAGAGGAGGAGATTAGAAGATGTGGCATAGAAGCCTTTATTATCACCACATATACAATACAGCACAGTGGAATTCTTTTTTCCACATACCCCAACTGAGGAGGTTGGGGTCAGAGTGCAGGGGCAGCTATGATACATATCCCCTGGGGCAGGGAGGGTTGAGGGCCTTGCTCAAGGGCCCAACGGTGGCAGCTTGGCTGTGCCGGGCCTTGAACCCCGATCCTCCGATCAACAACCCAGAGCCTTAACCAGTTGAGCCACCACTGCCCCCAGATGAGAAGATCCTCGTCTATCTACCAAAAATACTTGAAAGCTTCCATAAGTGTTACTAAAGTTCTGTAAAACAAATCCTAGGTCTCTCATAGATCATAGATTTGGGACGTCATCATCAAATTCACGTTTCAAACAGCAGCATATTTAAGGCTTAACTCGTCTATACAGGCAAGAAAAGTCTTTTAAATACGATTGGGCAAATCCCCCTAAACAGCTTGAAGCCGAGTGACATTTTGTCCTCATTTCTGCAACAGTTCTGCCAGATATGATCCATCATCTCCAGTTAACGCAAGTGTTAATTACTTAGGCTGCTTGAGCCTGGCTCCCGATGCTCTGCGCTGAAGCAATTCTCCAACAAATGCTCAACCGTTTCCAGGCTTCATATAAATAGCAATTTAATTTCTGTATGTTTATCCTGACATCCTCAGTAGCAAAGGCATATTCCTGAGTGAATTGATTATTGCCTCCGTGAACTTCAAAATACCCTCCTCTCGAAATGTGCACGAAGACGTGAAGTCTGTTCTTTGACGAGGTTTATGCTGTTTGTTGAAGATTTTTAACAATTTATTCATTTTTTTCCCCTCATATTTTTACATTCTCATTATCTTTCTTTCTTCCATTTTTCCCCCAACATCTCACCACATTATCTCATTTTTCACACCCCCACACTAATCTTAAGGGCATGTCAAAACATACTTTAATGAACAGATGTGTCTTTCACAGATTCTAATAAATGATGTTTTAAGACCAACTGTTGTGCATTGTATCGTAACAGTGTAAGTACAGTCCCCATGACAGAATGACTAGCCGGAGGTGTAACAATTGCCGAACTAAGAAAAAGTCTAGAAAATAACACACTAGAAAGTAAACTATAAAACTACAGGACAAATGAGACTGTGGCGTAGACCAGGTATAGAATTAGTCCGGCGACAATTACCTGTGTATTACTTAAAGCCAGGTATTGATTAGTAACAGTGCATCTAGAGATCTGCTCCAGTCAGACGCTGCGATACTAAAGAGGAGATGTGAACTCCATGTGATCTTTTGCATCTATACAACATTTGTTTGACTGTATATTTATAATCACACCCTCCAGTGTCACCCATATGAGGATGAGGTTCCCCATGAGTCTGGTTCCTCTCAAGGTTTCTTCCTTCACCGTCCAAGGGAGTTTTTCCTCACCACGGTCACCTCAGTCACCTCAGACTTGCTCATTGGGGATAAATACAAACACTTTTAAATACATCTAATATTAATTTAGAATTTTTGTATTCTATTAATCTTTATATTATTCTTTATATTAACCTTTTGTTCTATGTTTATGTTCTGTAAAGCTGCTTTGAGACAATGTCAATTGTAAAAAGCGCTATACAAATAAACAAATTCAATTGAATTGAATTAAAAGTAGCTGGTCCTTCACCAATTTTACCCACAGGAATTGTGTGATATGGGTGTTGTTTTCCAGCAACAGTAATGCACTGTCAGTAAAAATCAATTGTCAGCATGTAAGGCGTGTTATTATGCTGGGGAAAGCGCTGAATAGGTCAGGAGATAGAGCTAAGATTGTGAGAAGTTACAGTATTGCTAGCAGGTACATCCAGAAACAGAAACTGCAAAGCTGTAGGATCGGTCAAGTGTCTTTAGGGGAACTGATCAAAATTTCTGTAGAAACAGGGTTAAACCTCTTCCCAGGCCTCCGGATAAAAACATTTGAAATAACTTCACTGATCTCAAGAACCGCGTTTCAATCCATAAGCTGGTACTAACACTAAATCTACCTGAATCTAACCTCACTGTTATATATATAAAACACAGCATTGCAGAATGCATTATGGACCCGTGATTCGTCTTATCAGCCAAATACTAGTATGTGACAATGCATCGATACACAAAAACGCGGCAATGGCATTACATTGCATTAATTATGCATCTAATGCAATTACACTGTTTTCACATTAGAAATCGATTGTTTTTTTCCAAAGTTCTAAATAATAGTTATAAACACCGTCTAAATATTCTGCGAATAGATATTATAAAGCGTTCCAAACATATATCTGCTAATATTACTGATTCTAAAATGTGGAAAGAAAATAAAATCCACTATGATCTGACTAGAGATGGCTATGAATTCTCTACAGAAACATGAGAACAAACAGAAGCCCTGGGCAACTAATAGAAGAAGAAAAATAAAACAGCCAGGAACGTAACGGAAGAGGTAAGGGAAAAAGGGTAGGAGCAAAATGAGAGAGGCAAAAATGAGCACATGGAAGAGGTCAGAGCTACATGGAAAGAGAGATGGAAAGCGGGAATCTGTGATGGAGGTCAAAGCTCAAATGTTACTGGTACATGAAGCTTCACTGCTGACAAGTCTTCTGGGATATATGAGTAATGCCTTATGCTAGGAGTGAATTTGCATTACTGTTTACACAGATAATATGGTTGATAAGGACATGCGGAGAAATGTATTTGAACTACTAAATAACAACGTACGCAGTAAGGCTATGTTTATTGTGTACAGATTCAGAGTGTTTGAATTAGATTAAAAGTTGAAGTGCATAAGCACGATGGCACTGATTTCAGCATTAGACTAAAATACTAAAGTGTTGCCGCATCAGTGTAGTTACAGTACTTTGAGGTGAAGTCATGGCTATTGCTGCCTTCAGCTAAAATTCTATGTGACTTAATATATCAAACCTCTAATTAAAGAAAACTCCACCTCAACTTGGAGGTCATATTGACATGGCTGCTCAAAGTATCAACAGTTTATTTCCTACTTTGTAGCTCAAAAACACAGATGCTGAAAGCTATGCAATTCCATCAGGAGTTAGAAGAACAGGATCGATTGTCCGAACTGAAAATGTGAAGGAAAAAAATAGCTTCAGTATAAAATAAATACATTTTGGACACCACTGAATATCACCGAGTAGTTGTTTTCAATGGATTTTATCTTTAACTGAGGCCCAGCAGTGAAAGACCCTTCAGAAATCCTGCATGGGTGGACGTGTGGGTTTCCCTGGGAAAGACATGCAGGGTCTTCCGGAAAGGAACCCCACCTTCGGATGGCAGATAGTATACCGCACCAGTGCCAAGGTAGCGTGGGTGAGTGGGCAGCAGTGCACAGAGACGACTAGCAGCCGTGGGCACTGCCAGGCTTAGCGATGAAGATGCTGCCCGTGTCGTAATCATAGGCAGTGAGGGAAGAAAAAGGAAAACGGAGATTCACTAAAACAGAAAAAGAAAGGGGGGCTCACATTCAAATCCTCTCTCTTTAACGCCCCCACACAGGTTTAAGCAGAGCGTATAAAATCATTCACACAGAGAGAGTGAGAGAGAGAGCGACACAGGCGGAGAGTAAAAGGAGCTTGAGCAAGAAAAGATACAGAGGTAGTGTTTAAAGCCAGCGCAGCAAAGCTTGCTCAGGAGATCGCATCCTGGCAGTTCTAATCACTGTAATGGTTTAAAAACTTCATCTCTACTAAGAACCAAATGTATTGACAAATGTCTTCTAAGTATCATAAGCCAAAGCAGACTTTTTGTCAGCCCTTGGGGACTGGCACCAAAAAAAGTTAACATAATTTCAGTCAAAATGCAAACAGTCAAACCAGCAAGGATGAGAGATTACAGAAAAATACTGTAGAAATGCTGTGAACTTCGAGACTTTTAAATGTCATGTTCGAATGAAGCTTTTAAAATGGAATGCATTTGTGCCAGCTCTAACACTTCCACATCAAACCAATTCCAAGTCTGTTCACAACATTCAGGACACTGACTTCAGTGCCAGATATGGTTCAAATATCTCCAACTTGAACTTGAAATCCCTGTGACGACGCTGAACTGTCTTCTCCTTGCTATATGGTGAAGTGAGATGCATTAACATGTAAAATCCATGCAGATATTTTGGCTGGCCGTCTGATTCAGTTCTATTTGTGTTCTAAGCTACATCCTCTAGAAGAACTGTAAGCTCGCATTTTAATCATACAATTTTATTTAAAAAATCACGGATTTGGTTTCATTGTATCCAAGTGTAAGTTGTTCTAGGTCTTGAGATATAGCCTATAGAAAGATGCTATGTCTGTGCGTTTGTATGTTTTATGGAACCATGTTGTTTGTGTGATTTTAGCGGCATTAACGTGATTTATTCTCTTCTCTATTCTCTTTCTTTCCTATTTGTACATTTTTTTATTGACTTTGGCCAAATCTGAAATATCATAAATATTGAAAAAAATTCTAACACAGACAAACAGACATACATATAGATAATCATTCACACAAATAAGGTAAGTAAAGACTAATTTATAGTGTTTGACTCAACTGTGTTCACCAAATGATCAATTATAATTCAACACCTATCAATCCGTAAACTGTACCTTGCAGAAATGTGCACAATTTGTTTAAAGCCAATTTACTTAATTACACAACAATATCACAGTTCTTCAGTAGATTCCAATGAGAAGCAATAAAAAAATAAAAAGATTTGAAGATTTGTCAAAAAAAAATAATTTTTTTTTGTTGTTGTTGAAGATTTGGCCAAAAAAAATTTTTTTTTTTTTTTTAATAATAAAATCTTGTATTTGTTGAAACTGATGAATGTGCCGAGTGAGTTTACCTGCGTTTGTTTTTCAATTGCTCATTGCTCAGAACATTCAGAAGCATTGCTATGACTAGGACTGGGTGACATGACAGATATTTACAAACCCATACTTGTATTATATCTATAGCTGGTTTCTTTTTAAAGTTGGCCACTGTTTTATCATGGGACCGTAATATGTTCAATAGTTTATACTCAGGTGTTTGGTTAGTGTGGTCCAAACATGCGAATGCTAGGAAAATATACTGTGGCTATTACATTACAGCGAAAGAAGTGAGTGAGAACTGTGATCTCAATTTTAAACCAAAATGTATGGCGATTCTGGTTTCATCAAGAATCACGCAGTACTGCACATTTCTCAACTCCTTTCTGCTGCAGGTTGATGGAAAACCCTTATAGATAGCCTATAGATAAAACACACCGAAAATGCTATTACCTCCTTCCTGTACAAGTCATGGACACTTTTCCAATTTGTTCAGAAAACACATTATTACTCCCACAATAAGCAGCATAACACTGCACTGAAAATGCTTACATAGCTCCATATCTTTAAAAAAGGAAAAAAAAAAAACAGAGAAGGAGCAACATAAATCCTGTAATCTCACTGGCTATGTCAGATCAGAGCTTCTGATTCAATGTGAAAAGCAGCCAACTGACAAAAGTCATTTTTATTATCTCTGTGCGTCAAAGATATTTGAGGATTTGAAACATGGCACAAGCGGAACACCACAAGTGTTGGTACACAGTATGCTGCCAATTATCTGTTCCCCAAACTGAGAACATGTGGTATCATTGCAAGAGACAAACCAAGAGAATTTAACAAGGATTTAATACATTACCATCACTGCTAAGAATTGCACACACTTAATTTACTGTTGTTGTTTTTTCTGGCATATGATCAAACATGGAATTGTTTTGGGGGTTTTTTTGTTGTTTTTTTTCTTCAGAAGTTTGAGATTAGAGAAAAAATGTGTGATGAAAGAGAAAGAACATTTTGGCAAATGACTGCAATTTCCATGTTGGCGTGTAATAAATACGTTATGACGCTCGGATTAAAAGATCCCTCTTTAAGAAATTCACATTTGTGGGATACCAATGAAATGAATATTGCTCCTTGAGGAAAATATAAAACTATCCATGTGGTTAACAATTGTTATTACAAGCAAAGCACATTCTGTTTTTCAGTTGTTTAGTTATTCTTTTACAGCTGGAAGTGCCTTGTTGATCTAATATTTCTGTGCATTTGTATCTTTTAGTGATGTCCAAGTCATTAAAACTCTCCCAGGATATTAAAAGTCCGGTCCAGCCCAAACGTTTATTCCGTCTCGTCCTCTATTTGCTTAAACTGATATCTTTCTAAAACCTTTTCTAGAGTTTTCTAAGATTAGCTTTTTGCTTTCGGCGGTAACCGTTTTTGATCCTGACAAATTTGACAAAACACAAATTACTCATTTGTGGACTTGTCGTTCAACATACTGGTGTTGATGAGCTCAGCTGTTGTTTTCCAGTTTCATTACAACTACTTGACCAGGAGTGTCTAGCTTTGGCAGTCTTTGGCAGTGGGATGATTTTTCAGTATGGAGATATTTAATAACATTATAAACAGTTGTGGTTCATTAAATAATGCAAAATCTGCCAGAATATCACATTGACTTATTGACATATTAAACCTATGCTGTTTCCACACTTGAGAAAAAAACTTAACCAACACCAGACTTTGGATATTAATTCTACTGTTAGAATAGTGTCTTTGTTCACACATGTTTTTAGATGTAACATGGTGGCAAACTTCAGTAACAATGGTTGGAAAGCTGTTTCTATTAAAGTTCTAAGCGCATCACTTGAATATGCTCCTATGATAAAGAATTCTTCATACAAGCATCAACCGTCTCAAACAAGGTCAGAGCAGCAGGTGAGCTCAACACCAAGAACTATTACAAGCCTAAATAAGATAAGCAGACTTTCAACAACGGTTGCTAATATTTAATAACTGTAGCTAACAGACTTGTAAGGAGTCAGTTCCTTTCTCAGCTAATAAACCACCACCAGGGATGCTAGCATATGCAAACATCTTCACCTCTTATATAAAAAGCTGTGAGATTTTTTTTCCCTCTAAAGCAGAGAAAAAGGCCTTACAGAGATTTATTGGCTTTCTGAAAAGCTATGTAAAATGGATACATTTTGAAATACAAAGTTAATAAATAACATATAGTTGTAATAATCTTTCATTATCCATCCATTTGCAAACTAAAGCCCTATTCGGACAGGATTAGTTTTACGTGGGGACGTGCAGTAATGTAATTTTACCTCAGGACGTCTGTAATATTAATTGGCCAATTCAAGACATAATTTTTCCGGACCTTTTTACAGAAGCTAAAAGTCGCCGTAATCTTTACTGACATTGTCCGTAATGATTACCGAGATGGCACATTCGGATGGGACTAAAGAGAAGCTCTGGTAATAATTACTTTACCCCCACGTCCCCACGTCAAACTAATCCCCTCCGAATAGGGCTTAACACTAGTCTTACTCGAGAATCTAAACAACGCCGATCACGTATCAACTGGCAGTTAATAAATCAACACATATCACGTTGTTTCATGTTTAACAGCAACGTCAAATACCAAATACATTAAAAATCCAAACTGTATCTTCACATGGATGCCTGAGGATTACATATCTATTATTGATAGTTTATAATACCAACTAGTACCATGAAAGCCCTTACAAATTCTAAACAGCCACTTGGAAAATATATGTACCAAAGTCTACAGGAGTAATGTACTGTATGTACATAATAAATATAAATACTGTTCCTTAGGAAGAGTGGTAGAGAAATTCAATCCCCAGGTCCTGCTGGTTAAACACCATGGCAGGAGATGAACACATTAGATGTATATTATAACAACATACATACATAACAATGTATATTATGTATATATAAGGGCTGGTAATGCTTATTTTCGTCTACCATTGTTGTGTTAATAAATAATATATTCTTACGTTAATATTGCTATACCATTAACTAAATCAATTCTGTTTTCCACCAGATAATCACTAATAACATGGGGATTTTTTTTCCATTAATACATCAATTCATTATTTAGATTCACATTCTATTAACCAATTAAGTTTGACTCCACTTTCTACTGTTCTGAGGTCCCAGACGGTTCTTCTGTGAACGAAAAGTCACAAAAACACCATCATACACAATGATATGCTGGATCATGGACTGATACTCGGAAATACCTCAATGTTTAAGACTTTTATCAGCTTTTCTTAGACTTGTTATGGAATTCAGAGCATGAATGGAGGATAAAGTCAGGTCTAGTGTTTGAAGAACAAAGAAATCATGAAAAAAAAAAAAAAGACCTAAAATCCTTTACCATAGTTGTATTAGTCAGGCAGCACAGTTTAAAGTGAAAAAATATAAATTAAGAGTAATGAAGGTGTTGGAGTAATAACTGGCAGACGGATATAAACGCCAATAAGCTGATTTTAAGATTTCTGAGCTCACAGAGCTTGTAATTAATGTAATTCCATCCTGTTACTATCACAAAATATCATTAGAAGCAATATACAATAATGGGGTGGAATATAAAATGTACAGGGAAACTCATTACCTCGATGGCACTATTACGATTTCTGAACGTACTTCGATAACATATGAGTGCTTGGAGTGAGAAAAAAAAAAAGAAGAAGTGAAAACCAAGTTCAAATCCTGTGGAGGGTTTAGTCATTACTTCAAGGGCTGAGATAGAAATCTGTTGTTTAGCATGCCCCTTTGCTTTTGTTTTGGGTAATGAAAGCCCATTGAGAGGCGGACATGCTGGACCACTGCCCATTCCGCTCCGTTTCAATTACCCAGCATGCTTTCAGCAGGGTAATGAGGTGGGTGTCACCACGGGGGCAAAGTGACAGCCAGTGCCTGCTGCACTGCCGCTTAGCCTCTCGTTTCCGCAGCGATCAGCTGCCAATTGAAAGGGTCGAGAGGGCAGCCGAGTGAAAAAGATGAAGAACAACAGGGGAAAAAACCCAAAGAGAAGACCTACCGCAGACCAGCGACAGACTCACAAAGAGTCGCATTTTCACCACAGACCTCCAGCTACCGTATGTTTTCATAAGAGTCAGAGAAAAAAGTGGTAGCGGGAAAAGGGGAGAATTGTGTTTCAAAGTCCAGTAAATAAAGTTGGTATTGATTTAATCGCACATGTAATTCGTTTTGCTGTCTGACACCAAGTCCTGCAATAAAAGAGAATCATGTAGGACAGCATAACAGATAATACGACCATACATCAATTGGGGTTCTGGAGACATTAGGGCGATAGATCACCTTCAAGCCAGACTGCTTAGCTACGGAATTTATAAACTAGCTCCTAAAACTGAAGTGGCTTTCAATTTTAGTTTTCAATTTATAGATACTGTATGATCCTTTGCTGCTGTTCTCCACTAGGCTTGATTTTATATGATATTGAGTTTAATGCAGCGACTAAGACACGGCGATGGAGCCACCAAACTCAAGTGATACTACGACGAGCGTTAGTATGTTAGTGATTGATCTGATATATGGTGTTTGTCAGAGCATCATGGTGGTACTTTCTCCTCCATTCAATACACAAGCCTTCTAAATGGTACGTTTCTATAAATAACATGATATGCAACTAGTTTGAAAAATATCTAACCCTGCATAAAAATTCGCTCTGCTCGTTCGTCAAACACCGAATGTTTTATTTTGCTTTTATTTAAAAATAACGCAAATTTTATAGAGAGCAAATCCTATAGATTCGCTTTGAAATGATCAGGATTACATCCATCTCCATACTCCATTCTTTTTTTTTTTTATAAAGCAATGTTACCTGATTAATTCACAAATATAGAAAATCACTAATTAAAGCCTTTACAGAACCACTGCTGTTTAAATAATACCTTGGATTAGTGCAGTTGCATCACCTTGACTGACTTCTGCCTATCAAGCAGCACCTAAAACATTTACAGACTGCCCCTTTTTCTGCCTGATCTGAGCTTAATAATTAATCACAGCATGACCCAAAATACAGAAATAAAGAAAATACCCAAATTAAGCTATTTATTGTTAGTGGGCTGTGACCTCAGAACCACCAGCCAGTCAAAACTGCCTTTGAACTTTTTCTGCTGCTCACGTATACAAAAATAGTGAATATACAGCACTTACAGTTAAAAGCGATTTACATTTTATACAACTGAACAATTGAGGGTTAAGGGCCTTGTTCAGGGGCCCAGCAGTGGCAGCTTGGTGGACGTCGGAATTGAACTCTCAACCTTCCGATTGGTAGCCCAACACCTTAACCACTAGGCTACCACATACCACATAACATTATCACATGTATGAGTTGGAATGACATTTAAATTCAAAATTTTGGACAAATATGTAATAAACATTGAAAGTAACTGCAAACTGAACTTTTCATGCCCAGCATATTTACCCCTTGTCCTTACCTGTCTATACAACACCACAGATTTGTTTTCAGATGTCTCTTGTACATCATGGCGTGAGGATAATAGAATTAATGCTATGGTTGGCAACTCTGAATAATTTAACAGAAAAGAAGATTTTTATACTGCCATGCTGGTATGATACAATCATCTTATCACATGTGTTTACAGTATATGGCTACTTGAACATGATGCATACATTATTTCCCCAAACTTTAATAAACAAATGCTAAACATAGTAGTGAGTATTAACTAAAAGTAAAAATAAAATAAAAAATTAAGACAACTGACAAGCAGTATGAGGTTTAAATACGATTAGTTTTGTACTGTATGTGATAGGTGTGTGTGTGTGTGTGTGTGTGTGTGGCTGGATGGATGTGTGAGGGTGTGTGTGTGTGTGTGTGAGGGTGTGTGTGTGATTTGTTTTTTAATCATTTACAAAAAGGTCACAATTTGTCCACATGAACATAAAAGGAACACTGTGAGACTTAATAAATTTTGTGCTGGTGCTTTGACTGTACATTTGGCTGTATGGTTCTAGACACTATACAGTGGAGTACTTGTGCCACCTTCTGGCCAAAATAGACTAGAAATATTGTTGAGAACAACAGATTGTAATCTTGTAATCTGCTTTACAGAAAGTAGTATCATAGTGAGCAAAAAAGAGGTCAAGTAATCAGGTTTTCAATGTAAATAAAAAAAAATCATATTTCAAAATTATTTTATTCAGAAAAGCTTTAAAGTCACTAGGAAAAATGACTCAGAGTAATGAAACTCAGAATATTCAGAGTTTTCCTACATTACCAACAACCCCAACTACAAGCTAGATGGAGTGATGCAGCAGTGCTTTAGTACTTTATACTATCCATGTCTCTCACCTCCTTGAACAAAAACATCAGCTTCCAAAGCTTCAGCTTTCCTGCTAATACCACCAAGGGGCATCGTGCTCACCATCTTGTAGGTCGCTAACTAGCCAAGCCAAGTCTTATCTCACAGCAACATCATTGTATACAATGGCAACCACGTTATATACAGTATGGCTGCATCGCCTTCTGGATCTTTGAGTCCAACATTTACACCAGCATCTCCTCTACTTTTACCCTCTATGTCTCATACATATGGTGCATATACACGTAACATAAGTCATTGAATAATTGGATATTTATCCCTTGTGTTTGAGCTTGCTGAAATGATTTCTCTCCAATTAAATGCCATTCCAACTGCATTGTTATGTCAGCTAAGAGGAACAGCAAATCACAAATTAGAACCAGAATCCCAAATGAATCCCATCTAGTATTACAATCTAAAAATATTTCAAGTGTTTCAGGATGTAGTTATACTTTAAGACGTGGATGTACGAGACAGACACAACGATCAACCCAGCACACATACTGTAAAATCCATCAGTGACTGTGTAATGTCTTGTCTTACCTTGTCAGCCATGGCCAAACGAACCTGTGGAGGTCCCCATTCTTGACTTATCTTCTCTCTGAATTCCTGAGGGATGATCATGCAGGAACGAATATCCAAATCTGGGTAACTTATCTCTAGCTCGCCTCTAAAAAAAATCACACACAATGAAATCAGGGCTGCACTGTGCTGTCACTGTTTCTTCTGATAGTGATGCCATATGCTTAAGAGTAGTTAGTTCCTGTCTTACAGCCACTTTTTGAAGGTTATAATAGTATGAAATGATAGAATGTATGCCAAAGGCAGAGTGTGTAATTTGTCATTTGAAAGTTCAACCTTTCAGAGAAGAGGTGGAGAAAGATGGAGTGTGGTGAGTGGGTTAGTGAGTGGGACCTGCTAGCTGCTTAGCATCTATGACTAAGAAATGTGAGGGAATCCTACACATTCAAAGCCTACAAGCTTACATGTCTAACTTCACCTCATTTGTATGTCAGTCGACACGAAGGACGTCAAAATACACGTTTAAAATGGTGAGAAAATGTTTTTTGTTTTGTTTTGTTTTTATCTCTTAACACTGACCTGCAAAAGCGTCGGTCTTCTGTGAGAACTTCGTCTTTTAACGGTCCAGACTGGTGCTGACACGAGCGCTGAACGCACGCGACCACCAGGAGCAAAACGGCGCGAAAAAACATCTCAAAGTTTCTGACAGGAAGAAGAAGACTTGAATTAAACCGTGTATAATGAAGTTCTACATAATATATACAAACAAGTTAATTCCTCATTTATTTAGCTTTCGCTTACTAAAAATACGGACGACACTGCAAACAGTGGTCGTCATTTTATTTCCCCTCGGTTTTACCTGGTGTCTTAGCTTCAGTAGTCAGGCTGCTAATAACAGATGACCCCAGTGGCTTTATATATCAAATAACAAAGCTAATTTGGGAAGCTAAGCCTGCCCAATGGACACATCAGCCTGTTTTACTTTCATTAAACTGCTCCAAATATCTGTCAGTCACTAGAGTTAGGCCAAAATAATCTTGTTGACACGGATTTACAGCTCTAACATCCGGGTAATTCATTTTTTTTATTGACATCATTTATTTGGTTTTCTGGTAAGTTTACAAAGGTGTTCCTTTATCTACAAGATCCTGGCACTACCTACCTACCTACCTACCTACCTACCTACCTAACTAACACTCAAACTCCCCACATTCACACCTAGGGGTAACTTAGGATAGCCAAGACACACATAAACTTACTTTTCACTTTAATAGGAAAACCTGCTCATTTAGCATCGAAACGTTTTGTTAATGTTCACATAAAACGTCGTACTGTCAGGACTCAGTGCGTTGCTGTTCGTTTGTGTAAACACTAAAGACAGTTGTGTGTGTGAAAATCCAAGAGACCATGAGTTTACGATATACTCGAACCGAGGCCTTTGACCCGTATCTGCATGATTGTACGCATTGCACTTTTACCACATCAACAGGCAACTGAATAAATGATTAAATGCAGGTGCTGTACAGGTGTTCCTATTAAACTGGACCATGACTGCCTTAGAAGATTTTACACCAAGCATTTTGCTTTTGGTGATGTCATGCTGGTGTTACTGTTTGTGTCAAAGGTCTGGAGCTAAATGTAAAATGTGAAAGAAGTTCAGATGAGAATTCAACAATGCTGAGCGTGAATTAAACTGAACGTGAATTGAATTATTATTGTAGCTAAACAGTTTTTTCAGAAACCATCAAAGTCATGTTCAAGCTCTGTCCTCGTAACGTCACGTCTATAATGCCGATAACATTTATAATACAGTATGTTTTACTAGATAGGTCAGATCAACGATACATAAAAGACTAGATGTACCTCGGGTTCAGTATCAGATACTGTAAGTATCGAGCGGTTATTATGAGAACGTGATAAAACATTTCTTTTCTATAAAGCGCTAATTATTTGACAAAGGAGACAAAGCATACTGTAAGTGTAAAGACAATAGTACAGAGACTCGCAAACACACAGTACGAGAAGCTGAGGAATAAACACACACAAAAAAAAAAAACACAACCATTTGCCTATTAGGATTTATTAACTAAACACTATTTACAGCAGAATGCATGCTACAATTTCAAATGTCCATTTCCTGATGGTAGAAACAATCCAAACTACACACCAAATTAAAAAAAAAATGTCAGCATCAGCTTGCTAATACTGAGAAAAACATTCAAGTTTTTGTATTCAACCGCTGAACATCGGTGACTCCTGGACAGAGCAGCTAGTTGTGATTGTGCAGCAAACACATATCTCTTAGGGGTGTCTTTTGTACTCCCTTTGGTTTGTGCTTCTTTGCAGCGGTGGTACGTTAGCACCGAGAACACGGGAAACGTTTCAGGATTTTGTTCTTTTTACACCGTTTTTTTAAAAAATAGAATCGATAGTCATAGCATAGCGTGCCTTAGTGTCTAAAACTGCATCAAAAAGTGCAGTATATCATACTCGGTAGGCTAGATTATACTGTAGCTGTTTGTTTGTTTTTTTACTGCTCATATTTAAATCTAAAGCAGTGTTAGATGCTGAACATTCATTCGAGAAGTACATGCACATCACAGGTTTTCGAATCTTACCTGCTCGACTATGTATAACGCAGCGTCTACGGAGTGTTGAATAGCATTTTATCGTGCTGGTAATAAATAAAGACAAATTACAAGTGGAATTCCCTGCACTGAATTTATGGACCATGGGCTATCATGGGGTGGATGAAGCAGTAAACTGCATTTGCTAATTTACTAAAGCCTTACAAGATATTAACAATGGTGTCTTTACTATCACGACATTTACTTTTTTTTTTTTTTACATGGGGCTAATTTTTTGTTTGTTGTAAATAATGTTGGCTAATAAAGCATTCGAATGTTTAGTAGTATTAATACTGGTACATGACGGACAGATATACAGTGTGCAGCATGTTTGGTACGTATCATTTCACCATGATTTAGTACAAACACGTACAGTTTTGAGTGAAAATAACCCTTTACTGTCAAAGAGAATCATTTACATTAAGGCATGGGGTGTCTCGACTGCAGCAGCAGATATAGAGAAATTCCTAAATGTGTTTTACCTGGTCTAAAGCATTGCTGTCCCATAACTACAGGATTTTAGTTTTTCCTTTGTTGCATTTCAGAACATGAACAGCAAATATCATTTACTCAATAGAAAGGAAAGGCAAAGAGAAGGAAAGGGAAGGAGAGGAGAGGAGAGGAAATTAGAGGAGAGGAAAGGAAAGGAACAGAGATGGGAGGGAAGCCAAGGGAAGGAAAGGAAAGAAAAGGAAAGGAGCAGAGATGGGAGGGAAGCCAAGGGAAGGAAAGAAAAGGAAAGGAAAGGAGCAGAGATGGGAGGGAAGCCAAGGGAAGGAAAGGAAAGGAAAGGAAAGGAGCAGAGATGGGAGGGAAGCCAAGGGAAGGAAATGAAAGAAAAAAGAATGGAAAGAAAAGGAAAGGAGAAGAAAGGATAGCAGAGGAGAAGAGAGGAAAGGAACAGGGATAGGAGGGAAGATAATGAAAGGAAAGGAAAGGAAAGAAAAAAGAAGGGAAAGGAAAAAAGGAGAGGAAAGGAAAGGAACAGAGATGGGAGGGAAGCTAAGGGAAGGGAAGGAAAGGAAAGGAGAGGAAAGTAAAGTAAAGGGAAGGAAAGGAGAGGAAAGGGAAGGAAAGGAGAGGAAAGTAAAGTAAAGAAACGGAACGACGAGAGAAGGTAATCGAAGGAAAGGGAAGGGAAGGAAATCACAAAATTATAACAATTCAATTGGACAGCAGCAAAGTATCAGATGCCAAAAACATCAGATTTTATGACCATACAATGAATATACATTGTGATGCATAACTATGTACAAGTACAGTCCATATTTTTAATCTGTAATATTCTCAGAGATGTAACTATGCCGACCTCCAGAATTACTCACATATTGTCACAATAAGGTTAATAAAAGCCAGCTGGGGATTTCTTTTCTGTCCCGAACCTGCTTTAAGTCAGTTAAAGACTTCTCTTAAACTTCTGCAGAATTACACTTAAAGACATGACTAGCACAATATCGATCATTAGAACAACGGTCGAATAACAGAGACCTAACCAAACAGACAGCTTTAACAGCTTTTTCTTCTTCTTTTTTATATATACAGATTATGTATTAGTGATTACAAAAAAAAAAAAAAAAAACCCAACCTAGCTAAAAGGTGCTTCTGTTACCACCTGTATTACAGGATGTATTAAGAGACCAGCGTATTTGAATGAAACAACATGGCACCATATAGAGCCATGTAATAATAGAGCTGGTACTTCACTCATGATTTTAGTTTTCAGGTTCTAATGAAACCTAGATATAAATGTGATGGATAATAAAGTTCATTTGGGTCCTCGCACATCCCTAACCGCTTTGTTCTTAATGTTTCTACAGTATATTCCAGTTTTCACAAACCAACTTGATTTCTATTAGATCTGTACTTTGGAGTTGATATCTCTGATAGCGCCACAGTTTTGTTAGAACCTTCTGAAAAACCTAACCAACCATTAACTACACCCTCGGTGTCACCCATGTTAATTGTTCAGCAGATTTAAAACAGGAAAGACTTTTAAATACATTTCTAAAATACTTGGTTAGAAAAAAAAACAAGACATCTTGAATACACGTCTTTCTTTTTGACTAATCCGAAACTAAGCTTCAGGACTGATTTATTCTGAAGGAGTCTTGCCAGTGTTCCATAAACCTGAAACTGACAACCATCCACAGAGTACAAAACCTTTAACGGTACCAATTTAGGTTAAGTTTTCTTTATAGATGAGTTTCTCCATCTTTATCTAGATACTTCTATGTAGTTAAATGCTACGTTTGATGCATCCTTTTGCTAGCAAGCAATCTAACTCTGATCCGTAAACACGCTTGACAAGCTAATTTGTCTGTGTCGAATGAGCTTACCTTTAAATGCCTTCTACTGTTTACACAGCTATTTGCTTTAGAAGTACTACTTCTTATTTTACTGCTGAGTTGATGCTATTCGGGTTGAGGAGACCATCCAGAGTTGACGAGTAGGACTTCTGAGTTGAGGAACGTTTACTTTTCTTTTTTTAAAAATTCTGGGCTACTGAGTTTTAGTCAAATGTAGCGTTAGACAAAAGAGTCCTGAAAAATTCCAATAGGGGGAAAAACAAGGTGGGGTGCACGATCTCTGAGAGCCAATGTTGACATTTGAAATCACCAAAACAAACACACCCCTAACCCAAATGGGTGTTACCCCTGTTTTGATAGCTCCGCCCCCACACATACATACGTAACCCAGGCTATTATGGCGGAACCTGCTGGGGCAGCTGTCCGAGGGGATGTTTTTATCAATAAATGAACTTAATGAGTAATACTATGGTAAAACAAATGTGTTTTTGTAGTACTGTGTGTTGTACCGTGAAAGGTTTCACGCGGAAGACGACGTTCAACGCTAATGTCAGACATGCGCACTGAACACTCTCTCTCTGCTGCACATTTTCAAGACACTCCCCTTCCTGCTAATTGGCTACACGTTTGTTTTGTTAGTCGGCCCGACTCGGTTTTCTGAAACGTTTTTCAAACATCGTGCACCTCACCTTTTAGCTATAAAGTAACCTCAGCTCCGGACAAAATGTGCTAATTATATACATCTTTACTAGCATGCTAGAAAATTGACTATTTAAACAGGTCTCTTTAAAAAAACAAACAAAAAATCCCAAAAATATTAGGGATATCGTACCAAGAGTAGATGAATACCTTTTTGCAATTACAAATGTTTTTTTTCTCCTGGAAATGAAATAAGATATAAATTGTTTGACACCTCTGTTATAGAGGAGCAGAGTTCTAGATGAAGAACCATGCTTGCAGGAGGAGGATATTGTAGACACTCACCAAAGCTCAACATTAGATACTAGCCATCAAGCCTAACTTTTGGAATCACAGACCAGTTATATCCCAAAGTAATGAACTCCAAAGGCTAGTAGGAGATAACCTGGGTTTAGAACTTGGGACAGATATACTGTATAAGCCCAGTGTAATGTTTCCTGAATGTCTCTCTGGAACCTAGAAATCTCAGGAAAAGGCATTGAAATTGGTTTAGATTCTTGGCACAAACTGGTTCTTCTGATGGAAAACGCCATATATCTTGACTTGAATATTGATGTAAACAAGGTTCGTGCTGGTGCCTACCGCCTTGATTTCTTG